>NC_034438.1:808008-902177 GCF_002078875.1 Numida meleagris
AAGAAAGAAAGAAAGAAAGAAAGAAAGAAAGAAAGAAAGAAAGAAAGAAAGAAAGAAAGAAAGAAAGAAAGAAAGAAAGAAAGAAAGAAAGAAAGAAAGCAAAGAAAGCAAAGAAAGAGAGAAAGAAAGAGAAAGAAAGAAAGAAAGAAAGGAAGAAAGAAAGAAAGGAAGATGGAAAGCAAGAAAGCAAGCAAGCAAGAAAGAAAAACTACAGCACAAAGTTGCATCCAAAGTTTCGGACTGCAGAAAAAATACCTGTTACACTGTGCAGAGTGTGCTGGTGGTTCAGGTGCGTTCAGCCCGCGTGGGCGGCAGGGCAGCTTGTGCGTCAGCGTCTCCCCTCTGCTGACACTTTGATTGCTGTAGAATGGAGCCTGCTAAATTTCCCTACCTGAAGATTTGCATATTGAAATCATCATTTGGAAGCCCTGGGCCTTTAACCTCACCATTTGCTGTTGAACTGCATGTTACTTTCTCAAACTTTCTGCCGTTTCTATGGTAGCCCTCAATCTGCATCTCATCTGGAGAGCAGATTCTTGTGCTGAACTTTCCCTTCAGAGCCCCCTCCTCCCCTCCCCCAGCTCCAGTGTTTCCGTGGGTTTGGTGGCAGTTGCCCGTACACAGTCTCTTATTTTGAGGCGCACAGCCCTGAACTTCTCACCAACTTCATTGGATTCACACTAGGGAATGCATCTCCTCCCTCTTCCAGAAGCTGATATTGAGAACAGTGACCACTTGGTCTGAAGAAGGACAGAAATGTGATTTCCCTCCATAGCTGCAGTGCATTCAGGCAGTATGACTCCGTTCTGCCAAACATTTAGATTTTAAAAAAGAGTTAATGATAGAGGTGTGTACCTCTCCCTTTTGTTTCTCAGCTGGGAAGCATGATGGGAGCGCTGACATCGGACTGGGAATAAAGGTGGTTAGGAGGTGCTGAGGCTGCTACTGTGTGAGAATGACACAGCACCAGGGCAGTGAGTTAAAAAATGGTGTTATCAGGAAGGCTAAGCCCCATAGCACGAGCTCTCTGAATATCTGAGAAGTCTGCTCTTCTTAACTTGCATAGCATTTTTTTTTCTTTGCTAAAATGCTACCAGATTCACTCTGTGATTCTCTTCTTTTCCTGAAGTTAACAGTTAACTTCTGTAATCAGTTAGTAATATTATTTTGTTATTGCTATTAATGAACATTCACTACCTAGCTTGCATGTTCACGAAGCTACTTCCTATCTGCATAGGTCACTGTTTCTTCCAGTTAGTACCCAATATGTACCTGCAGGGATGATCACACTGGGTGACACCCTGTATAGACTGAGGAGAAAGTGGATACAGAGAAGAGCAAGGTACAAGGGCTACCCAGGCTCTATTTTCTAATCTCCTCCCTTTCCTGTGCTCCTCTTTCTCTATTTTCTCTTCTGTTTTGCAGTATTCAGATGTGCTAATGACACACAACTGAACTGGCTTAGCAAATCAATGTGCGTAAGTGATACTCAGTAAGCGTTTTGCACTCTTAGACCAGTCCTCATTGAATAGGCTCTTTTTCAGCTGTAATCTTTTTTATGTGCTTTCCGAGGGTACACAGAAATGTTATTTGACTTGCAGATTAAAGGCGGAAAAGCACTCTGTTCTGTCAAACAACGAACTGTTCTGGAAGAGGAAACAATAGCTGTGTGCCTTAGCTACACTGCTTACTTCCCTGCTGGATATAATGAGGAGGAGAAGCAAAGACCACCTTGCTGTCTTCTAAGAGAGCAGGCTTTAAGATGCTGGCAAAGACATGCATACGGAAAACAAATATTCCTCTTCCAGAACAGTTCGTTTGTTTGACAGAACAGAGTGCTTCTCCGCCTTTAATCTGCAAGTCTTTAGCATCTCGATCATCTGATCTAACAGAGCTCTATAAAAGCAAAGCACTTATTCTGAGTTGATTCTGTCAGTTAGAAAGGCACCAGTCTCTCTAGAGAACGATTCATCCCTCTCTCCAGAGCCTCTTAAGACCGGGCTGATGGCTTTCTCCGGGTGCCTGTCCATTTTCTTTGCTTATAAACGCACGCTTAAAGCTCCTTATCTGCTTGACACAAAAACGCCGAGTCCTGATTCTCGCATCCTCGGGGAGAACGCTGAGGTACTACATATTAAGAACACATACACACGGTCTTTTTCTGTGTTTTGCAGATCTTTCAAGACGCCGTGCTGAAGTCTTCGTGTGTGCCTGTTACTTCTACCATGGACTAATAATCTACTGCCAGAGCTGTGGAGTGTGACAATGGTGTTTGTGTCCAATCTATCAAACGCCATTATCACACTAAATAGCTACTGGTAGATAAGACATCGGGTCAGAAAAGTACGTCGGTTATAGCAATACGTTTACCCACTGTACTGAGGAATAAATAAGCTTTTTACGTGTCAGGATGACTTTCTTTTGTGAGCGAAGCCATAATAGTAGGTGGGAAAAACATTCTGTGCCGTGTGCCGGTCCAGATTCCCTCTGCAGAACACACAAGAGTCATCTAAAGGAATGATAACACCAGTGCTAGGAATGTTGATTTCATTGGAGTCAGTGCAGCTGTGATTGCCCCTGGAAAAGAAAGTCAGCCTGAGATTTTCTTTTTCCTGTTTTGACCGTAACTATAGAGTACTGAAGCCAATTACCTGATGTAATCAAACCCTGGTTCTTGTTTTTGCGCCACAGCAAAACTTGTATGTTTCAAATAATAATTGGCTGAGATGATTGTGATTTTCGAACGGAACACCTTTTGAAATTCTGATGAAAAGCTATTACATCTAACTGGGAACATAATTTGTTCAGATTTCAAGTGCTTTCAGCTTAGTTCCCTTCTATTTTTCAATGCTATGTATGATGCAAGTTTGGGAAGGATCACGATTTTCTCGTGGAAATTCTTCTGAAAACTCTTGTGAAGTATAGGAGTCAGTGGTGGGAACTTCCAAACAGACTATGAAAGCCTGGCAGCAACGCTGCACTGGAAAGCCTAAATCCCATGGAATAATGCAGGACTCAGGCTCACAGAGTACTGCTTTCTGATTATTTTCAAGGGGAGCTGTAACCTTTATTCAGCATGTTCAAGGTTCATCAGCACTTCTAGTACTACGTAATTAGGCATACGTAATGAAAAGGTTGCTTCCAATGGCTGTTCTTCAGTATATGCTGTTGGAAGATAAATGCATCCTCCATATACTATACTGTCTTTCCATTTGCAAACAATTTCATTACACAACACCTTCAATAGGTTATATAATTTTATTCCCTAAGCACTGTTTTCTTCTGCGGGTTATGCTGTGGAGAAGTCACCAATGAATACTGCTGAAAACTAATGGAAGAACTACAGCATTACGTAGTAAAATTCAGTTCTGGTCTTGGTATTTTTAAAAGTATTTTCAGCACTTCAAATGATAACAATGACAGTTTTTCGCAGAGGAGGACAGAGTAGTTTTTTCTAAACTTTATACATATCCTAACCGCTCTTTGCACTCACCCTTTTCTTTTGTTACCATCTCTTCTGGAAACCTGCACTGCCCCTCTGCTGGTACCCGATAGAGCAATGAAAGGTGTCTGAATGGGGAGGAACCCAGCTGCCTCCTGATTAATCACTGCAGGAAAAGCTCTTGCAGCTTACTACCTGCAGGAAGAAGAAAGACTGTAGGATGAAAATGAAGTGAGGGTAATTTCAATACAGTGCTCTTGTGATTTCAATCATAGGGACTAACAAGTGGAAAATATCTCCTGAGCTATTTCATACAGAATATTCCTTAGTGTTTCGCTCAATATATTCCTAAGTATTTTGAAGATGTTGACATCTATATTTTTAAGATTACTGAAGTATCTATTCCAGAACATATAATAATGTGCAAAATTTTCCCTGCAGCCTAGGGTGATCTCAACAAGAGGTCATTGCTGACTTCAAGACTGAGCTTCTGAGGCAGTGGAATTACATGGCTAGATACCAAGTCTGTTGCTTAGTGCCTTCAAAGTATGTATACACTAGGCAAAAATAAGTTTAATACAATATGGCCCATGACCACGGAGGATACTTTATCATCAATGAGATGCAGGGATGACTGCACAGTCAGCTCTGGTTCTGGAATGGTCCTGGTGATAACGTTACCACGGAGGTGATCGTGGTGCAGGTGCTGTCAGCTTTGGTCTTTTGGGTCTTCTGGATGCCATTTCACCTGGCAGATCCCCAAGTCCTGCGTTCCAGAAGCACAGATTATTTCAGCCATGCTCACAGCCCTTTGTGGCATGCCGTTTTCCCTTCCAAATCTGCTGTCTCAAATAAACATCAGGCACCGTGACAACGAAGGAGAAAGAGCAGGGTCAGTGGTAGAGAAGCTGGAGGAGAGGTGGAGGTGAGATGGTGGACACAGGCGTGGGAAGGACAGATGATGACATGAAGCATGAGGAGTGGGGTGCTCAAAGGCAGAAGAGGAGGATGAGAGTTCAGACCCAAGCTGGTTCGGTACCGTATAAGAGAGGCTTTATTATCTTTATTGAGGGTCAGGTCAGACTGAGAGGTAGGACCAAGAGGGATAGGTGAGCATACCACGTAGACAACCAACAAATGCAACCTGGCCCAGCATCAGCCATCCTAGAGCCAAGGTAGCTGTTCCCAAACAACTTGGCAGAGTTATACAAAGAAACAGTCAGTTTCTGGGAACATGGTGCAGCACCACAAGCTGTGGCACGGCACAAATCCTGATCAGCTGCATAAAGTTTAGGTTAGTACTACAGCTGTACAAATTTCAGCTGTTATTTGCTGCTGGAGGTAGCACAGCTGTGTTCACATGCCAATCCATCTGCAAGAATGAATCTGTGATGACTGTGATTTTCAAACATACCTGGCGCAAATCTAGCTAGAGCAACCAAGCAGCTCTTACCATCTGATTCTGTTTGTACCACTGCCACAAGACCAATTGCACATCCTATGATGAGTTCAGGGGAACACACGGACATTTTGTGTGACCAATGAGATTTTAGACGTACAAAAGGGTTCTTTGCAAAGGGAAAGGTAAGGGCTGGGCTGCTATGTACTATAAGGTTGGGTCCTATCTATTCTCTGAAAGGAGCAGGTGAAGAACAGAATGCAGTGGGCCACTTCCAAAACATCTGGCACAAACAGAGAAGAACAGGGCATTTGTTAGACCACCCAGCATTAACACTAACAAGGTACATTGTTCTCTCACTGCTACAAAACAGCCTCAGTCATCTATCAACATAGCCAGAATCCAGCAGCAGCAGAGAGGCCCCCAGAGCCAGTATTCTGCTGCCCAAGACTCACTCAATCACAGTAATTTCACACCCACAAAATTTTATGGCAGAATCATAATGAAATCAACAGAGCTGCAGATAGCAATGGCTTATTTTTCAAAAGGCCTTCGCAGGCAATTACCTCCTATCTGAAGCAATATTCGTGCATGTGAGTTTGAGGGGGGTCAAGAGAGCAGAACCTCCTTCTCTTTTCTCCGGCTCTGACAAAGCAAAGCAAAAGTGACCCTGTCTGCACAACTCTCAGGGTAATATTTTCACGGCAGCAACTTGTCTTCTCAACTTTTGATTGAGAGAGAAACGAAGAAAATCCCTTCCCACCCTCATTATGCCTGCAGAGTCTAGGGAGCTTGTGCCAGTCTTGCTTGCCCTTCTCCTGATAACTGGTGTTGCAATTTTTCTTATTTGAAGAACATCTTATGTTCTTTCTCTCCTCCCACTCAGTGAACCTCATCCGTTACTTGCCAAAGAACAGTATTCATATCATGTCAACAGAAAGAGTACTAGATCGAGCCTGTCATTTTGGACTAGCTCTGCAATTTGCAGTGACACCACAGCTTAATGCAAAATATCAGTCACCGCTGCTGGTACTTCACTGGTGGAAGAGCAGCACAGGCTCCCAAGGTTCCACTTGTAATATTACAAAGAAAATAAACTTAAAGTCTTCAGTCAAACACTGATGTGCGCAGACCGTTCCCAACCTTCCCCTAGTACTCCGTGGTAGGATAGTAGCATAGATTAATCCTCTTTTTTTTTTTTTTTTTTCATGCAGAGGGTGGTGATGATGCACTGGAACAGGCTGCCCAGGGAGGTTGTGGATGCCCCGTCCCTGCAGGCATTCAAGGCCAGGCTGGACAGGCTGGATTCATCCTATGATTCTCTTTCCTTCTTGTTATTACTGTGGTCTTGAAATTCCAAACAAAAACTTATTTATTGAGCCTTTTATTGTAGAGCAACGTGACTTTCACAACACCCACACAAGTGTTAGATACACCGAACTTTCTCTATGAGGGAAAAAAAAAAAAAAACCATAATGTATATGCATGCCTACAGTTCACTGTTAGATTATGTGAGACTGAGCTGCGGGAGTTATTCTACAAATCTCCCCCGCTACAAATTGTATACAATTTTCTATTACTACATGGTTTATAAGGAATGGAGTGGGAAACATACTGTCTTTTCTAGTGCTGCCTTCCATTTGGTATCTGCTTCAAGTGTTCACTAAGTATTCAAGGCATAATATTTGAAATGAAACAGCTGCCTTCCAAAATTGCGTCCCCCGGAGACCTGGGGCCAAGCAATTTGTGAAGCTGAAGTGTGCATAAGGGCTGGGATTATCAACGAGCTGCAAAGATACATTTATCCAAGAAATTACTGGACACAAATCCTGCAATTGAAACTTGCTGCCTTTGAACACCGGTGACCACTGGGTAGGAATTTTCAAAAGTCTCAAGGTTCAGTTTCAGAAGGGGCTGAGGCAGCCAATTTCCACTGAGTGATAAGGCACCAGGTGCATCACACACCTTTTGCAAGAGCAGCTGACCATGCCTCGTATTTTGCAGACATGGATCTACACTCTGAGATCCATTTGGTGTTGTTGAAAATGTTTCCTTCGGAGCTTGGCTATTTTTAATCTGCTTAAAACTGGGAAGATCAGATTAAACTATCAGTTTATCTATAGGGACACATCTCTCTAAAACCTCAATGCCTACATGACATTCTTGCGATGAATTCTTTCTTAAGAAGGGACAATTAGTAGAAGCTTTTTGGACTCTCCATTCTTTCATGTTTCATCAATGTTTGTACAACAAAATTTAAATCATAAAGCACTAGTGCTTCAGCATAAGCTATAGTACTCTCCTATGAAGAACATAACGTTTTAAAATTGTCATCAGGACACAGTGCAATTTACCCGTTCTGTGTGCACATCATGCCTATAAATATAATAATGCAATTGCTAACAGCAAGAGCTAACCTGTAAGTGTACATTCATAAAACAGGTTCTGCTTTCTGCTTTGCTGGGCTTAGAAAATGATTTTATTTGACTTTCTTACCAAACAGTACTTTGGTTTCTTTATGTACAAGGAAGAAAGCAGAATCTGGTTCTGATTAAAAGACTGTGTGTGAAACAGCCCGCTCTTTTTCCCATTCTACTCAGTGAGCAGTTAAACCTAAAGCCCAAGGAGAATATTGTTTATCCTACTGATAGCTTCACTGCCTGTAATTTTGCATGCATCCAGCTGATGCATGTTGCTAACACAGGCACACCAAGGTAAAACCATAGTTCTACCAGGGCAGTCTTTCTTTTGCCATTCAAGTCAATTGACATTAATAAACCAGCTGTCACCCCGGTCCGATTTCATGGTCCAGATCTTTCTATAAAGTTGAGATTACGCTCTCAGCTTTTGTTCTTTTTCAAAGTTTCTTCAAATGCTCTGAGATGCAGGATATATGGATATATTTGCATGCTCTGTAACAGCAGGAGTAAGGTGGGTAGAGTGCCTAATCATCAGCCTACCAAGGACAGCAATTATTAACAGTCTTTTTTTTCCCTCACAGATCTGACATGGAAATATAGAGACAGGCAGACAGCTGGTCTATCAAGCACCATTTCCTATCTGTTTCTGACATGCACTCTGGAGTTTGCTCAGTGTCACTGTTAGGCTACCTAAACTGTTCATACTGTGACTCAGAAATGTCAGTAAGGAATTGCTGAGAGGAACTGGCATAAACAAGATACTCCTGCTGCAGACTTCCTACTTGCCAGACAAACAAGGCAGACTGGAGGGCAGAACAGACAGCTGAGCAGGCATGAAATAGTATGGGGCAACAAGGAAACAGCAGTGTGAGCCAGCAGTGTGCCCTTGTGGCCAAGAAGGCCAGTGGTTCCATGGGGTGCATTAAAAAGAACATGACCAGCAGGTCAAGAGAGGCAGTCCTCCCCCTCTACTCCACCCTAGCAAGGTCACATCTCGAATACTGTGTCCAGTTCTGGGCTCCTTGGTTCAAAAGACAGGCATCTCCAAGAAGGAGTGCAGCGCAGGGCAATGGGGAGCATCTCCCTTACAAGGAAAGGCTGAGAGACCTGGGACTGTTCAGCCTGGAGAAGAGACGGCTGAGAGGGGATCTCATAACTTTAAAAACATCTAAAGGGCAGGAGCCAAGTCGATGGCAAGCAGCAGTAAAACAAGGTGCAACTGGCAGAAACTGGAACGCAGGAAGTTCCATACTAACACAAGGAATAACTTCTTTACTGTCAGCGTGATGGAGCACTGGAACAGGCTGCCCAGAGAGGCACGATGGTATCTAGAGGTCCTTTCCAACCCCCAGAGCTCTCTGACTCTGTGAAACAAACAAAAAAAAAGACAGACTCAATTCTCTGCTTCCCTTAGATATGCCTAAGATCAACAACTTGTGAGAACCACAACAGAGGAAGGTTTTAAAATTTAAGTTGGCTTTAACCTGAGGTAAGTGTTCAGCATTTTCTACCTCTTGCAGCAATTAATGTATAATTATTTCAGTGTAATTGCATGTGTAACTGCACTCAAGGGCAATGACTCAAGAGGACAACAAATCTAGATGTTTATATCTAAACTGTAGATGTAAACTAGATGTAAACTAGATGTACTTCTAAACTCTGCAGACAGAGAAGTTTCTTTTCCTAGTGTCAATTAGTCCCCAGCAGTTTATTTCTTACTTGACACCCACTGTTTACCAATACAAAGTAGAATGTAGCCTGGAATTTCTTTTATCATCCTCAGCATTGATCTTCCTTGCACTCCAAACTTCCATTCATGTTGGGTTCCTTGCACCACCTGTTATTTAGCAATCACACAGGGATAAGAAGCCTGCTGTGTTTTCAGTGTCTGTATTCTAGGTGTTAGGCACTGCAGGTTGGGTTTTCAACTGGCAACGTCCAGGAAACTTGCTGCAATTTCTGACAAGCATAGTTCCCTCCTTTGGCAGCAAATCTGCCAAATCTGCAGGCACGCTACCTTTGGCCAGTATGCTGGATAAATGGTATAATAAATAAATCAAAACTCTTTAGCAGTCATGTGCTGTCCCAAGATACCTGTCATGTTCCTTTAAAAACAGCTCCACATTACACAGAAAAGCCATTTGACTTATTCTATACGATGCAAGGTATTGGAATACCCTCCACCTGCAATGGCTTATTTCAGATCCTAGCTGTTTGGCAACGTGCAGACTCTGAGCCTCTATGTTAGAAAGGATTGGTACAAGTGCAAAAGTACTGTGCCACAGGGATAACTGTAGAGTCAAGGAAGCTTTCTTGGGAAGCATGGAATTCTATGGAGAATCACACACATTGCCCATTTTCAAGCTGATGACATCGCATTGTGAGAACATTAAAGATCCTAGCTATCTTCTGGTGGGGGAGAAGACACAAATGTCCAATCATGAATACCTTTTTCTTGTATTGGAAGACGTGTAAGTGGGAAAAAATATTACTATGAAAATAGTAATTTAGCTGTGCTACCACATGAAAAGATCTGGGAGAGAAAACAACTTTTCCAAAGCAGGCTGGACAACAATACTGTGCAAAATTTTTACTAAGTGGCATCTTGAACATTTTGTTGTTTACATTGCAACTGAACCACAGGTTCACAGGCACACACAAACAGAAGGGAAGATGTTCTCCGGAGACTCACAGTGCATTCAATGGCCAAGTCTCAAAATATACAGATACCAGTGCATAGAACAGTTGTAAAATAATCCAGGCAGGTGGCTTCGTTTATCTTCAAAACCTTGCTCTTGTGTTAAATCTCCAGTATCTACAAAACAGAATCATCTCCTTTCTTTGCTGCTGGCATCAGCATGAGGATGACTTCATAACAATATCCTCAGCCAGAAGACTTATGTTATTCCCCCGTAAGAACATTGGTGCCTACCACTACTACATATCCCCAAGAAAAGTTTCCACATGATGGGACAGTGCTACTCAGTGCTCTGAAGTTGTGAAGTCTCTAGGTTCTCTTGCTTTCTTCAACACTGTTTTCTTAATAGTTGGTGAGTTTGGTAGAGTTTTGCTTTTCATGGATGTTGGTTTCCTCTGTTTTTGATGAGTGGACCGGAGAGATTTCAGCCCCAGCATCTCACAGTACTTATTGCACTGGTGGAGGGCTCTGAACTGCTCAATGAAGGAAATCGAGCAGTTGCCTTTAAAACCTTTGTATCTGTAGCAACAAAGAAAAAAAAACAAAGCCAAATTGAATTTCAAGACTCATTTTCAGCACAGGAGACACAAAGTATGACTGCTGACTCACAAGCAACTTGAAAATGCTAAGCAAGTCTCTTCCACTCATACTTCTTTGAGAAGCACTAACTCACAGATATTCAAACTGAGCCATTAAGATGTGAAGAAATCTGGGTGATGAGCAGTGGCAGAAGAGGGAAAAAGGCTGATAAGATTTAAGCCTGCAGCTTGGGTTCTGGCTATTCTTTATCATTTTATTTAGTTGCAACATTATTATCTGCTGGCTAACTTTTTCTCACTAATATCCTAATGAAATTCCTTCTACGTCATTCTCTATAATCAGTGGTTTTGACTATGCTGAGGAGACAAGATTGCACAAGGTGTCAACTGAAGCAGAGGCTGTTTTCACCCAAACTCAAACATGACTTCTCTGCTATGCTCTTCCCTCAGCTAGGCTTGACTACAAAATCTCTATGAGCCAAGCCTCTCAGGGAAGAAGGATGTTAGAGCATTACTTGAGTCCTTTGCAGTTCTCAAGCCACCATCTCCCATTGCTACCCCTCCCTTCTCTGACAGGCTAGGAAACCCAGAATATAGAGCCCATACATCCCTCTTCTCCTTACCCTGCCACTGCTTGCTGTCCTTTGTTTCCGATACCTCCCATTTATGCTGCATCAGATTTTCAAAGCATGCAGCAGCTTTATAAAAGCGACACCTATTTTTTAAAGGAGTAATTTTTGTTCAGACTCTAGGTAACGCTTCTTGTCCATTTTGGAAGCTGAGAGTCATGATTGAGCCTAGCTTGGCTCTGCAGCCTCCAAACAGCTCCAGCTCTTATGTCAGGCCACAGAAAAAAAACAGAGAGGTGAAACCAAAGGTTTGCATCTGAGATCTCCCAGCTGTTTGCTGTTTGTTAGTCACTGCTTCCACACATCCCTCCTTGTGTGCTTCCAGACTGCATCGTTTGTTCTGCACAGGCATAGCGAGTGCAGCACTGTGATAATTTGGCAGGACTTGTAAGCTTAATTCAAACTGTTGGTGCTGTTACAGCCTGTGGTATGTGTAATGTGGAAAAGGTCTGTGTTAGCGAATGGCTTCTGAATCCCACAGTCTGTATTGCTTTCATGTCTTCTGATCAATAGCAGCAGCCTACTGACCATCCCAAGCCTTGAATAGTTTTAATCTGCAGTTTTGTACAACTTGTAATTCACTGACTAGATCTGACTTAAAAGTGGACAGAATTCCATCTTCCAAATCTAGCCAAAACCAAATCCTACATAAAACCAAAGTGTGAGCGCTGAATTTATTCCCAGGCTTAAACTCCCCAGTGCATGTCATTGCCATCTTGGATCAAGCCAAACCTATCAATATCTCAAAGCCAGGTAGATTTTCAGGTGCACATCTGGAAAACGGCACTGGTGTTAACCAACACAGCAGAGGTTTACCGTGTTCCTGATTCCTTCATTTTTGTGTTTACCATTCTTGGATAAATACATGGGCAGTTGTGCACAGCTGCTAAAGCAGCTCGCTGCTTGCATTTAGAAGCCAGTCACTGCGCTGTACTGTTCTTGTTTACCTTTGCCAAAGAATGTACCGAATGTTTTACTTAAAGGACAGATTTCCTGACTCTGGTGCGCCCTAGTGGCTGCATTAAAAATACGTTCCAGGCGTTTCTGCTTTCAGTTAGGCTTTGCCTCCTTTTGGCAAAAGTCGTGCTGCAGCTAATTCGCTGCTTGGGATAAACTATGCTTCCAGTTGTTTTGCTTTCCAGTTCACAGTTAAAACAGCCACAGAAAGGATAAAAGAACAGAATTACTTTGAAGGATGTTAAATGTTGAAAACACGTGAAAGAGGGGAAAGAAAAAGACAGGATACTTAAATGCTCATTTAGAAATCTCTGTTCAGATTTGAATGATGAGTCTGGACCAGAAAAAAAAAAAAAAAAAGATAAATAGTAATGAGTAATGCTGAACATAGGTATGAAATTTTAGTATATGCTGTTTATTACGCTTGGATTACAAGAAAAACTGGGAGAAAAATAATGGCCATGAATTATTGACGATAGTTGCCACACTGGCTTTTGCAAAATCATCAGTTGCAGTTTGTACCATGACAGATTATTTGTCATTTTGATTCTAATGCAAGTGCAGGGGCAGGAAGGGGGGCAATTTTTTTCCAGTTTCTTTTTTTCCCCAGATCACAAGCTCACTGTTAGAGCAAAATCAGACTTGTATTTAAGTCAAATTTCAAGCAGAAGCAATACGGATGTTTTTACATTCACTAAGGATCACAGAAGCATTTCCCAAGAATATCTGTGCTTTGCATGGACGTAATTGGTACAGGCTTAGAGAACTGGAGACAGAGGGCCTAACTGTCATCAGCGAGCTCATTACCTCAGCAACAAATGGTTGAGGGAACTATGGCAATTTGCATAGGCAATAACAACTAAAATCAGCTTCGTGTCTTCTCTAACAATACAGTTAAAAACATAACTGGATAATACAATACATTCTAGTTCATAGGCTTATAGAATAATTGAATCATAGAACGTCCTGAGTTAGAAAGGACCTCAAAGATCATCCAGTTCCAACTCCCATGCAGCGTGCAGAGTTGCCATCCAATATGTATGACTGTGTATGTTCTCCCCAACATATAAGATGTATGATCTCCATGGGCATGGTTACACACTACCAAAGGTAGCAATACCTTGTAATAATGCATTCTCTGTACTTGTTTTGTTTTTCACATCCAGGCTTGCTGAATGAGAAATCAGATGGCAGGTCATTATTACAAAGTTGTCCTTTCTGGGAAAGGGGCATTAAAGAAAAATACAGGACTTGAAATTACTTACTGTCTAGCAATATCGTTAGCTAAATGTCAAACAAATGGATAATCAACATTTTTAAGATATTGTTCATTATGGGAATACATATTCCCTTATGCATGTCCAAGATGATCCTTATTGCAGCTTGCATTGCATACTTATTTTCTCACTTCACCTTCCTCTTCCTTAGTCCAATACATGTTTTTTATAAGAGAAATTGCCCACAGAGAGCCAGATGACATCAGTGAAGGCCTTCCCATACACTTTCTGATTCCAGAAAACGCTGCTGCCCAAATAAAATTTTTATGATCTTTGTTTTACAACAGGATGATGCAACCTCATTTCGTCTGCTATTTCAACTGATTTCATTTTGGATCCACAGCTAAAAGAGTAAAACAATGTAAGTTTTGAAAGGATGACAGCTTGCAAATTGTAAGGATTTTCCCAGGATATTCTGTGGTCAATTTTTAAATAATTTAAACGATGTTGTGAGGGGTTTTTACTGTACCGTTTCTTCTATCAATTTCTCAAGGGAAAATATGAATTTAAAAGCACTTGTCACTGGCAGTTACCCAGAAAGCTGCACAAGGTGCCAGGAAACAGAATGCTGGCAATACACACAACAGAGCCAGTTGAGCGCGCATCGAGAAGAATAATATATTATCATTAGAAAGAATACGCTTACAGAAATTTCATACTGGAAGAATTACATTTTCCCAATGAAAAATTTGGTGGCCACTATGAGTAAAGGCTAGAATCAACGAATACTTCGTAATGAATTCAAAATGATAACACAAAGAAAATCACCAGGTGATACGTCAAATCTCTGGATGTCACTACATCGTGGAAAAAACAATATAACATATTTCAAGTGAAAGGTAGGCCTCTAAATAAGGAAAATAGCAACCGGAGTGTTTTTCTATATTCTTTATCTTAATTTCTCCCAAGAGGGAGATCTGGGGAACAGGCAAATTTTGGGAGGCAGGCAAACTTGGGGAATAGTCTTGGTGTTCTTCTTGTGATATAAAAAATGGGAAAGATAGTGGTGACAATTCTTTCCCCACAGTGATAAATGTTGCCGTGTTCTGTACCGGGACGAGCAGCTCCTGGCCTGGCATTTCAGGCAGTTGTACAGATGAAGAGGACAGCAGCAGGACCAGGGCTGTTTGGTTGCCCTCTGCCCCCTCCCTCACTTTCCCTTTCCAGCTGACAGCTGATCTGAAGGGCTGCCTTCACTGCCTGTTTCTATCAATGGCACTGTTTGTCTGTGATAGAATCAGAAAAAAATATTAGAACATTGAAAAGTTAGATCTTTATACCTGCCCTTAAATTTTCCCAAAAGGTCTGAAGCCATTGCAAAAATGCTCCGAAATGGGCCTCCTTAAGTGTCACGAAAAGATCTTTTGTGATAGCTCAGAACTGCTGCCTTTGAGAGAGAAGGGCAAGAGATACCATCAAATCTCCTAACACACTTCCTCTTTTCATCAGATAAGCAGTATATACAAAGCTAAACAGGCACCTTCCTTCCACCCATGCACTTGACAAGAATACAGGCTCAAGAAAAGTTAATGACACTGCCTAGTATGGAGTCAATGATCATTTTGAGTCCCTTGCAACTCAGGATATTCTGTTCTGTTCGGCTAAAGGCAGAAAAACTAACTTGAAGAGTTCCAAACTGAGAAAAGAACATTTATAAAAGCTTCTTTTGGAAATACGTATTCTAAAGCATTGACACTTTTGCTAGCTGCAAGAGGGATTTTAGCTGAGTTCCTTCATGCAGTCCCAGCACCATCCCTTTAAATTCCTTGCAAAAAAAAGGACGATATAAAACTTGACCCTGCTTAGGGCATCTTCTTCTCTAGAACCTCCAGTCCAGTGTTAGACTTCCTCTCTTTTTCCAGTTAAAGAAGAGTTAAAGGGAAGAAGAGTCATCTGAGCTATTGGCAGCAGGATCTAGTAGTAGGATGAGATATGTTTAAGAACTTGTATTTGCACTGGCTGGGGCAGGTGCTAGTGAATGCAAGCCCAACTGGAGCTCTGGTTCTGACAGTATACTGGATTCGGAGCTATTTCCTCTGTGGTCAGAAGCCCTGGACAGCACAAACACCAGGCCTTCCATCGTACCCCAGAATGGAGCCAGTGTTGGCCCTGCTTTTTTCAGCCCTATATTCCTCCAGCTGATGTGCCAAGTAGCCTCTTTGTAAGTCACCTGAAAAGCACTGTGAATAAGTCTATTTTAAGGGAGGCATAAAGCAAAGCCAAAGCTCAGTCTCCTGTGTAGATCCCTCCCTTCAGAATAAAACAACTGTGTTTTCCTGATAGAAGGATTCCCATAAGCCTGAACAAAAAGGAGTTAAAAACATCAGATGAGGATCGCTTTATTCCAAAGTTAGAGCAAGGATAAATTCCACTGCACTTTCTTGCAAAATATTCACAGTTTGAAGAGTTTGATGCATAAAGCAAAACCATGCTGCTGAGAAGGAATCTTTCACTCACCCTTTGGCCAATGTTGCTATGCCAACGTCAGTTAATTTCATTCCTACACCTACAAGACATCAAGGAAACAGACAACTTGTGTTACATTAGAATTTCTAGGAATATTTTCAGATCCAAGTGAGCCATATATAGAAGCCTTCAATATTATTTATTGATTTCGTGTTTTTCATTTTAAATATTTGTCACCTTTTTTTTTTTCAATATTTTAAAGTACAACAATTAAAAATAGGGCGTTTATCCTCTGTATTACTAGGTATTTCTAAATGTCGGTCTAATTACAGTAATTTACAGACAGCAAAGTGAAAAAGAGCACAATACATTTCCTGTCCTGGACAGCCACTGGCAGAGGGGGATACACGTTTATGACTGTACTTAAAGAAATATCCAAAATCTCTCCTTGGGCGCATGCTGTGAAGTGGCTATGTTTGTTCCTGGATTTGTGGTTTTGGTGCTTGGCAAGCTTGTGCTACAATGTTTATCAGTAAGAATATCTCATCTGCTTTGCTGATCAACCCGGTCAGGCAGTCTCGCTTTTACTTTTTGAGTGAGAGAGCTAAAATCCCTTTATCCCTCAGTGTTCCTCATTTTTCCCTTAAGATGCCCCTTTGTTGATTTGTTTATAGGCAGAATCCAGTTCTGGAGTGCACATTTTTACTGTATGGGAAAGTGATATTTTTTGTTGGAGAATACTCCTACAAATCTCCATTGGTATGTCAGAAAAAATGCAGCCAAATACTAGAGTGACAAGATGGCCAGAGAGCAAGGTTGTTTCTCTTCAACAACAGCAGGTATACTGTCCCCTGTTGCAATAGTCCCCCAAAAGGTTCACATACCATTTCTGCTGTTTTGCTTCCCTCAGAATTTGTTTTCTTTTCCCTTTTAATTATTTGAGGGATCTTCTTGTTTAGACACTCCTGATTTTCCTGCCTTCTTCTTCTTAAACAGTACAGGATAAGGCTTAAGATTCCACTCTTCTTTGCTGTCCTTTAGCCAGGGCCTGCCTTTCTCTGTTTCAAATACATATGGGCATGCTGTGGGGGTTGCACTCATGATCTCTAGAGGTCTCTTCCAACCCCTACAATTCTGTGATTCTGTGATACGGGCTGCATTAAGTGTTCATGCAGAGTGCGTTTCTTCTCCATTCTTTTTTTTTTTTGGAGGAGTCTGTTTTTTCAAGCCTAGTCAGGGCCTGAGTGTGGGGCAGACAATGAGTGTTTAAATATAAGAAAAGGTGCACTAATAGGATGTTATTAAAACCTGAAATCTTTAATCCAAAAGGCATTTCATTAACATCTGGGAGACAGGATAATAAACCAAGTGACTCATATTGAGTGTTCTGATTTACTGAAAGGACCTGTGGAAGGGCAACTCTCTAATGAGGGCGTAGGATTTTTTTTTTTTTTTTTCCTTTTCCAAACTGTTTTCTTACAGAAATATAAGCTAGGTTAAAATTCCCTTTCTCTGCTGATTAGATAAATGTCACAGTACTGCACAATACTTGTTTGCTGCTGCTACCACAGTGGGGAATTCATACATTTCTCTCTGTTCTCTAGGGGAACGTACACACAAATAAGCAGAGTGCACTCAAAAAAAGCTAGGAAACAAAATATCCTAGCTCTCACTGTTGTGCCTTTTATTCTGACCTGCAAGAGATGCTGTATGAAAAGAACACGTATTTTCTGAACTCTCTGAAAAATCTATATTTGTATTACTTCTCCATTTACTTTGCCAAAGGCTCTCGCAAGGAGTAAATCTAAGTGCCTATATGATTCTGAAAAAGGTCTCAGTAAAAACAAATCCAATGTCCTCCTTTACTAATGTTTCCATTAGGCACCAGAATAGTCTAAACCGAAGTTTTAAGAGTAATAAAACATTTCATACAGCAATTTGCTTTTAAACTCAAGGGATGGTTTCCATTAAATTCATCTTGTAGGTTTTGTTATGTGTTTGCATTGCTGTGATGCCTCTGAGCTCACACACAGCCCTATCTTTTTACAGTGGCAGCTATTACACAAACACGTTCACTGAAAATTTGAGATATGAGACTTCCCTGTTTGCATAACAGATTTAGATTTGAGCATTTCTTCCAGCCTCTTGCTACTAAATGATCCAAACAGAAAGATGACAAGGGAGAGGAAATTAACAGAGTGGCAGACGACTTCTCCAATAAGGCACAAACTAGGATAATGAGGGCTGTGGGGGGTTACAGTCCTTAAGATTTTTTCATAATCCCTGTCTGTAGGTGATTTAAGAGCATAAGAGATCCCTGCATGGGAGACAGAGTGATAGCATGCATATACAACTCCAGGAAGCATGGTCCAGAGTTGCCAAACAGACTCAAGCCATACATACACTCCAAGTAGCAAAAAACAGGTTTGTCAGTTGAGCACAAGATGAACCACATGAACATGGGAATACTGCTTCTGCACACAACCCATGTAAGGTATCCCTGTAGTGCAGTCCTAAGTCTCCCAAGCAAAACTGGCTCAGTGTTCACACCTACATGCAAAGATGCCCTGATCACATCACCAGTTATGGGCCAGGGTACTGTCCCCACCTGGAGAAGGCTTTGCCCATTACATGGTTACAGAAGGAGCCACAGAATGCCAGGAATAACATCACTCAGAAGTAGGTCCCTGGAAGTTTAGAAACTATGCAGTTTGATGACAAGTATAATCATTTTATTGCCCTGCTCAGATAACTCACCTTGCAGGTCAGTGACAAGCAAGTTCCCATTGGTTTTCTCATATACCCAGTGCTGGAACGTGCAACACTTCTGGCCAGCCTCTGAGTCTCTCCTCAGGAAATTGATTTCCTTGCCGTCCTTGACAGAGTATTTCACAAATTCCCCAACCAGCTCCTCCTCCACTGTTGCATAGGGGATGTTATTAGCAGGACGATGAACAAGAAAAATAGGAATGATCCTGAAATCAAGGGATAAAAAATAATAAAATACACTGAGCTCAGTCAATGAAAGAGTAAGACATAAACAAATTAGCCAGTGATCACCGAGAGTGAAGGAACAGCTACCAAGACAGGAGAGATCTGGATAAGATTCAGATCTAAACTGGATAGATATGGATTTGAAAGGTGGATTATTCAGTGGATAAGGAATTGGTTGAATGGTCACATCCAGAGGGCTGAGGTCAGTGGCTCTGTATTCAGGCGAAGGGAGTGACAAGTTGTGTCCCCCAGGGTCCATCTTAAGACTGGTGTTTTTCAACCTCTTTGTCAATGACATAGATAGTGGGATCAAGTGTATCCCTAGCAAGTTTGCTGATGACACTAAGCTGAGTGGTGCAGCTGATGCCATGTACAGGGACCTGGACAGGCTTGAGAAGTGGGTCCACATGAACAAAACAAAGTTCAACAAGGCCAAGTGCAGAGTGCAGCACCTGGGGCAATCCCAGAAATGCATACAGAGTAGGAGAACAACTCAGCAAGAGCAGCCCCGTGGAGAAGGATTTTGGTGAGTGAAAAGCTGGACATGAGCCAGCAGCATGCACTTGCAGCCTGGAAGGCCAACACTATTCTGGGCTGCATCAACAGAGGGAAGGCAGCAGGCAGGGAGGAGATTGTCCCCCTCTATTCTGCCCTTGTGAGGCCATATTTGGCATGCTGTGTCCAGGCCAGGTGTCCCCAGTACAAGAAGGATGCAAAGCTGTTGGACTGGGTCCAGAGGAGGACCATGAAAATGTTCAGAGGACTGGAACACCTTTCCAATGAAGAAAGATTGAGGGAGTTGGGATTGTTTAGCTTGGAGAAGAGAAGGCTCTGGGGAGACCTCACTACAGCCTTCCAGTACTTAAAAGGAGCTTATAAAGAGGAGGGAGAGTAACTTTTAAACAGGCAGATAGTGATAGAACAAGGAGGAACAATTTTAAACAAATAGAGGGGACATTTAGGTCAGATGTTAGGAGGAAATTCTTTACTCAGAGGGCAGTGAGCTCTGGCACTGAAACCCAGAGAAGCGTGGGCACTCCATCCCTGGAGGGACCCAAGGCCAGGCTGGATGGGGCCCTGGGCATACTGATCTGGTAGGGGGCAATCAGCCCACAATAGGGGTGAACCTGGGGATCTTTAGGGCACCTTCCAACCCAATAAATTTTGTGATTCCATGAGCCTATGATACTTGGTTAGTAGAGCTCTTGCTATCTGCAAAGCAGTGTGCTCTTTCACAGATAGCCTACTTTTGTTTGTGCTAGGATAACTTGCTGTTAGGCGGTTGTCCTGATATTACAGTACGAATCTCCAAAACTTAAATCTCAGAAGTAAGCAAAAAATGACATCTGTGTATATTAGAGTGGAATTAAATACTGCTTTGAGATAATTTTGGAAAGCCATTCAGCTGAAGCTGTCACGGAACATCACCATGTTTTTCAGCTAATTCACAAGAGCTCCTGACACTGCCTCAAAACAAATGGGGGAAATGACTGCCACTAGTATAACAAAAGCAGGTTTCCAATTACTTGCTTTCTTACAAACAGCCTTATCTCATACAGCAACATTGCCAAAGGGGTGGTATAGTTAATTCCAGACATACTTTTACTAGGTGCTGAAAATGTCAGGGTTATGAATGCATGGAGGTGCTCTATATACACTGAAAGGAAATCTAAAAGAATCAATCATGGGACACAGGACCACATATGGTTCGTATGTGGATGCCCCGTCCCTGCAGGCATTCAAGGCCAGACTGGACGTGGCTCTGGGCAGCCTGGTCTGGTGGTTGGCGACCCTGCATTCAGCAGGGGGGTTGAGTGAGACTCAATGATCCTTGAGGTCCTTTTCAACCCAGGCCATTCTTTCATTCTATGATTCTATGATATAAACAGAGTACTTCTGTATAAGTCTTCCAGTCCTAGTCCACAATCAAGCACAGAAGGCTCTGAGTAGTTTCATATTACTGAACACTGAAAGGAAAAGAAATAGGTCAAGGGGTCATATAAGTGTTAGCAGAGCTCCACTGTAGAAGTATAAGTAACCTTAAGACCACAAAATCTCTCTCTCTCTTTCCTTCCTGTCCCTTTATAGATGCCAGACCACTGATTATTACAGGGCAATGCTTTCTCTGTTCTTTCCTCACTTTTCTATTACAGTTGAATGCGCATGGATAGGTTAAAGCTGTAAACGTAAAGACAACTCTGGAGGATGAAGATGACTTTTCTTTTGCTCTATTTTCCTTATAAAATACTCCTTTAAATACAGTTTTGCTTTGACAAGGGTTGGCTAGAAAAAGAGGATCAAGCATTGACATTTTGAAAAGAACAGCAAAGCAAAACAACTATGTGCACATTACCTCTTTTCTCTCCAGCTGATGTCTTCTAGCCAATTATTTAGAATAAAGCAACCAGATCTGAACCTTTCATGTGCCTACGATGCACCAGACTTCCAGTTTTTGTAGAGTACATGCTCTCTCTCTCGTGTTAAAATTATATCCCACACCCAGAGAAATCTCTTGAATAGAAATTTTGTAAAGAACAATACATTTCCAAAAAGGAGGCTGATTAGAGCAAATGTTTTCTGTGAAAGATTTCACTGCTATCTCCACCGCTTTTTCTAATGCTGAAAAGGCTGCTGTGAGGAACCTTTCCAGAGGTCGCTTTTTAGGTGGAGCTGAAATGGTTTATTTGGAGAAACCTTTGTATCCGTGCAGAAGCAGTTGCAGCAACAACCTATTTGCCCACACTTTACTGCATGATTAAAGAAAAACCCTGTGAAAACATGGTTCTGAGAATACAGTTTCCTTTACAGTCCTTACATAACAGCCTCATTTTTCTCTCTGGTCTGTTGTTTCTTTTTTCCTGACTAACCCACTGCCACTTCACCACACCAACGGTTTAATCTAAGAGCTACAAAGAAAACAATGCAGCCATGTTGAGCATGCGCCCTGCTACACGAAGTACCCAGATGGAATTGGTCCAGCCTTCTGGTTCCCTTCTGGTGCTGTGTGAAATGGCTGCCACTGTGGATGATGTGAGTATAAATTATCCTAATTAGTAAAGAGGGGAAGATAGGGTGCAGTACTAAACCACACACTATACTTGATTAGCACGGCTTAGTTTTTCGCTGTTTGAATCAGGGCATATTAAAATGTTTTTAATATTGTCTGTGGATAGGACCCTCAGGCCAATCAACTTGAATTTTTTAAGGACACTGCTGAGAACACAGCTCTACATTTTTTCAGTAAATCAGTGCAGATGAGCAAATCTTGTATCATCTAAAAGGAGATGGAGATTTAGCCTGCTGTCAAGCATGCAGAAGCAAAGCAGATGGAATTTCAACCATTCATTGCAAACTCAACCCTACCTAGTAGCTTGAAACTGGAACAGCAAATCCTTCAGACAAGATCTACTGCCAAATCTTCAAGGTGTCATCTCCCAGCCTCAGCAGCAGAGATGAGTATGTACTGAGTTGTTAGACTGATGTACCCATATTGGGGAAATTAAAAAATTCTGATATGAAATAAACTATTCTCTTTCATCTCAGAAATCACACTCAGCAGTCAGTGGGCAGGTGTGGCACACACAGGTCAATTGTCTTGGTTTCAGCTAGGACAGGACAGAGTTGTTTTTTCTCATTATGTCTTGCATGATGCTATGTTATACATATGCTATATATATATATATATGCTATATATGCTATGCACAGAGACAAGGATCTTTCAGCTTCTCATACTGTCCTGACAGTGAGGAGCTGGGAGGACACAGAATCAGGACAGTTGACCTAAACTGGCCAAAAGGATTCCATACCACATGACATCATGCTAAAAACTGTAAAACTGAGGGGAGTTGGGCAGGGGGGCAGCTGCTGCTCAGGGACTGTCTGGGCATTGTTTGGTGGGTGGTGAGCAGTTGTTTTGTACACCATTTATTTTGTACATAAATAAATACATTCACACATATAATTACTATTATTTCTCTTCGTCTTTTCCATCTTAGTAATCTACAAGCTCTACTTTATTTCCCAATTCACTCTCCCCCTTCCCACTGGCAGTAAGCAAATGGCTGTGCAGCGCTTAGCTGCTGCTTGGTTAAACCATAAAATCTATCTATATGTGTAAGTATGGTACTCACTCTGGTACTTCCCCAAAGCCTTCCAAAGGTTCAGCTTCAGCTGCATATATCTTCGCATACTCTCTTGCAGTATTTTGGACATAGCATTCCTAAGGAATATTATGCAAAATATTCAACAGGTCAGCTATTTGAATATTTCTTAGGCAGTTTTTCTCCACAGTTTTCACTCGCAAAGGGCTGGGAAACCTTACCTGCAGTGCTAGTTTGTAGTTCCTTTGAAGTAGATCATCCTTATTCTTGGTCCCATACGTGATAGCATTGTGCACTTTGAGAACACAAGGGTGGCCAGGACTGAAAACTGGCACGAGGCCTTGCATCACTTTACTTCTGAAGGCTTTCCGGTGCATGCCTTCACCAAAGTGAAGCTCTTCTGTAGCTATTCTTCCATGCATGTTCCCACCAAAATAGCTGTCACTGATGAAATCTTCTCTGAACATGAGTTGCATGAATTCAATTTCTTCCACACCTAAAACACAATGCCACTTTGTTCTGCACATCTTTCTGCAGTCACAGGGAAAGGGGGTGGACATGGGAGGATGAATGTTTCTCGCCATAGAGGTTTAAAGAGTAGGCTATATCGAAGCAGAATACGTGGCCCCACTTCCATTATTACGGGCCTGGGTCCCCCCCCCCCCTTTAAAAAGCAGTTCTGCTACACTAGAAGTTCTTTCTTTATTTTAACAAGAAACTAGATGTTTCATTTTATTCTCCAAGAAAAATTAAAAACAAACAAACAAACAAAAAAACCCCAGACAAATGGCTGAATGAACTTCTTCACTGTTACAGTATGTTCAGGAATGATAAACCATCTTACAATGCACTACCTATTTTTAGCTGCAGCACAGCAAGACATATGCTGAGTGTGATTAAACACAAGATAACATATGGGGGAAGCATTCCAAACCTTAATGCCTGCCTGTTTCTTGGAGTAAAGTTACACAGCAGGTGACTTGCAAAGACCATGTGTCCAAATACAGTTTTTCTGCCAAAACAGCTTTCTGTACACTGTGTGCATCTGTGTCTCTGTGTACTCTGTACTGTGTCCCGTGATGCAATGCTGTTTCACAGTTTACTACATGTGAAGTGCTAGTGCATCACATTAGTGGCAAGTTACACAGACAGTCAAGTTCAAATGGACACACTGTCCTGGTGTGCACTCCATCCCCCTGCACAAACCATCCTATCCTATATGAAGGTATTTCACCAACAAAACTCCCATGAATTCAAGCAGAATTTATTCTTGATAATATAGCAAAGTTAAGTACAAAAAAGGAAAGATATCTAGCGAAAAAACAGTACTGATTCAATGGCTTTGAAGGCTTCCCGTTGTTTACTGTGGGATAACTGTCAAAATGTCTCTTGTAGTCTGTCTGCAGACCAGTAAAATCTTAGAGATGTTTTGGTCATTGCATTTTAGCTTGAAAATCTAAAGGGATCATTTACTACAGCTGAAGCCCAAAGCTATGCATCTCTATGATCTAAAGAAACTAAAAATCCAACCACGGATCTGAATTCTGAGTATTCCTCAGATCTCCAATGAACTTTCACCTGGACAGGCTTTCCAGTTTTCACAGTGCCCTGTACCTTCATAAATGCACTTTTCTCAACAGAATTCAAGCCTGAGTTCTAAGCAGTTGTATTCACATCATTCCCCAAAATAAGAGGACCTCACTGGATGAAGCCATAAGCAGCATGGTCTCCCATGCTAAATTTAGCTATGCTAACTCCATAGCTAAATCTGCTTGGAGCAGAAGATGACCCCCTGGGGTTCCTTCCAACCTGAATTATGATACAATCCTACAAAGGGATGAGAGATAAAAAACAGAATTATGATGTTGTGCAAATTAGGTCACTCAGCTGAAACTGATTGCACTGCTGCACTCTAGCTATTTGCTAACCAACTACAGTTCACTGTAACCATCTAAGCATGTCTATCTGTTTCCTTATTCAGAGGGTTCAGAGTCTGAAATGTTCCTTAAAGCTCGCTCTATCATTATATCTTTGGCCCAATTCACTAAGACAGTGCAGCTTCTTAGTAACTTAGTAACTTCTTAGATAATATTAAGCAACAGTAAACCCAGTTTAACTGAGTGGTTAGAAGATTTGAGAACAGTTGGTACCACAAAATAAAAAGCTTTTTCTTGGATGAAAATGCTGCTAATTATTTTGGTTATATTTTTACATCCTTTCTTCTATTTGGAAAGAAGAAGGACCGAAGACTTAAACACACAATTTACCAGATGTGTGTACTTACCTTCAAAATTCTGAAAATTTGAGAGATGTTCCAAGACTACAAGGAAACAAAGAAAGTGGTTTTCAAAAAATGTGAATGGAAACTGCCATTGTCATTATTACTAAATGAATTATAAACTGGCATTTACCTTCAGAAGTCAGATTAAACTCAGCAGTCACCCTTCCGTATATGTTATTCAAGCAGCAATAATACATTCCTTGGTCTTTGTTACTTGCTTTAGCTATCGCCAAAGAGACGGGAGAGTCATCCTGGGCACTGGAACAGAATATGTTAATTTTTCATGTGAATATTTCTAAAAGATATTTCTGTCTATGACTGTAAAGACTTATTAAAAACAGGCGCAAGAACATAAAATATTTTATTTCACTCTCTCAGACGCATTCATTCTATTAAGTGTTTCGCAATAGATTTTACTACTACGTTCTGAGAGAAATATAGCTCAGCTGAATCCGCATTCAAAGAATTAAATCACACCAAAAGGCACTCTGATAATCCCATCCATATCATGGTATGTGTATAAAGTATGATGGTGCTCCAAGAAAAAATAATGGACGTCTTCCTGTGGATACATACAATATTTGGAAAACTCTGCGTGGGAATATTTGGAATCACTCAGCGGTGGATGGGAGCACTGTCGGATGTGATTGGAAGCAACAGGCATTGTGCTGACTAAAATCCAAGCCTGAACTTGGCTTTGTACAAGTCAGCAAGGTTTTGGTTTACCTGACTAACTGTGTGCCCCGGTGGCCAAGAAGGCCAATGGCATCCTGGCTTGGATCAGGAATGGTGTGGTGAGCAGGACGAGGGAAGTCATCCTGCCCCTGCACTCGGCATTGGTGAGGCCTCACCTCGAGTACTGGGTTCAGTTTTGGGCGCCTCAGTACAGAAGGGACATGGAGGTGCTGGAGCAGGTCCAAAGAAGGGCAACAAGGCTGGGGAAGGGCTTGGAGAATAGGCCCTACGAGGAGAGACTGAAGGAACTGGGGCTGTTTAGTCTGGGGAAGAGGAGTCTGAGGGGAGACCTCATTGCTCTCTTCAAATACCTGAAAGGTGATTGCAGTGAGAGCGGGGCTGGGCTCTTCTCACTGGTGACAGGACAAGGGGAAATGGCCTCAAGTTGCACCAGGGGAGGTTTAGGCTGGATATCAGGAAAAACTTCTTTACAGAAAGGGTTGTTAAGCACTGGAACAGGCTCCGCAGGGAGGTGGTGGAGTCACCATCCCTGAATGTGTTTGAAAACCGTTTGGATGTGGTGCTCGGGAACGTGATTTAGCAGTGGGTTGTTAGAGTTAGAGCAGTATGGTTAGGTTGTGGTTGGACTTGATGATCTTGAAGGTCTTTTCCAACCTGAGCAATTCTATGATTCTATGACTATACGATTAAGTCTCACCATACAAATCAATGTATCTTGTGCAGAAATGAGTATTAAAACTTGCTGACTGAAATCAAACCGGGTTAGTTAAGAAGGTGTTTAATTAAGAATGTATTTATTACTCTACTGCACTTTGGAGCCAATATGCTTAACAATTTCTGATTTCCTTATTCTCAGCTGGTGTCATTTTTAGAAATACTTAGTCTGCTTTCCCTGTACTTACAGATTTTCCTCCATTTTTCCAATGACATCCAATTTTTGCTTTTTATTCTCTTTTCTCCTACGCCCCCCCTCATTCCATCTTTGTAATTCCTCACTCAGCATTTCCCACTCTTTTGCTTTTATTTTTCAAGCTAGATATTTGTTGTCTGACCTCGGTGTATGCAACTTCAGTAATGGACCACCAGCAGATGTTATTGGCAGGGGCGCGATGGTATGAGAGTGCAGTTGCACTACTTACAGATGCAAGCTAACTCTGGAAGCAATAAAACTGCACTGAAAAAGTGCTATGTGCAAGTGAAATGCTCTTCCTTTTAAACCACACTGGATGTCCATGGACGTGCTTCTCAGCAAACCCAGACAATCCACACAGGGATTATGGAGACCTGGCTTCTGTGTTTAAAGCTTTTGTGAAGCGAATTAGTGAAGGTGTGCACAGTTTTGTTGGTATTTTGCCAGCATGAAGTTTCATGATACTTTGGAACTCTGGAGAACTAATTTTCCTCTACACTAGTTTTTAAATGAGCAGACTTAGTTTATATTAATGTCACTTTCAGAATGTATTTTTAAATACATTTTCCAATGTATTTACAGGTAATAACATTTTAAAGATTTGTTGCATAATTTCTGCCAATTACCTCCTATTGAAAGAAAAAGATGTACATGATCCAGAGTATGTATTTATAAAGATTTATGTTTGTTTCCAATGGAACAAAAAGTGCTTGGGTTCAAGCAAAATTATCAGAACTACTAATTATATTTCAGCCTTGATTAAAGGAAGACTTCCACAGAACTCTACTGAGCATTTTGAAGTAAAAATGATAACCAGGAGTCTCTTGTGATTTTTTTTATCACGTATCTTATGTATCAATGCAAAACTAATACATTTGTTATCATTGCACTGTTTCTTTGTTAAAATACAGCAAAATTACTTAGCAGGCAATATTATATGATAATGTTCATAACCAATACGAGAATACAATAATCAAAATCAGTATAGATAAAATGACAAGAATCAGAATGACATGAGAAGTCTCACAAGTTCATGTTTGCTCTCCACTTAAAGTAGCATCTTAGCAGATGCCTTCTTATAAAAGTTCTAGATTTTGCAGAATCATGCCTTCTGATGGAAACATCTTTCCTTTTTTTCACTTTGAGTAATGTTGATTTTGATTTTTTGAAACATAAAATCTTAAGATTTTAAGAGCTATGTTTTACAAAAAAAATTACTGCATAGTGAAAGAAAATAACTTATTTCATAAAAATGTAGTTCTAGGATAAGCTGGAAAAGATCCTGATAAAGACCTTAAGAGGCTTTTATTTTCCACTTTTCTCATTGCACTGCCTCTAGTCACTTGGTGTTAAGTTAACTGGCTGGGCTGATGGAAGAGATCATTTTCCTGAAATACAACTCCATCTTTTAGTCCAATCAGCTTCAAGCTCCATTTGACACAGAATATAAAGTTCAAAGGAGTGATCACTTTAAGCTCTACACTGCATGTTAGTTGTTTCAGCAGTTCATTTCCAACACACAAGGACAGCCAGCCTGCCACATTAACCAGGCGTGTTTATATCGCTTGGCCTGGGTGCTGAGGCTGAAACTTCATATGATCTTTTACTGTGCTTGAAAGTTTGATGAGACTGGTTATGAATGGGCTGAGAGGAATTACGAGCAATGGAATGCAAACTAGAACAAATTAATGCACTGTGTGAAGATAACGCTTTTTAATGACTCTGTTTAGTATATTTTTTTTTCACCAATCATACTGATGCTGTTAACACATTTGAAGAGTGAATCACTGGCAGATATGGTATTTTCACAACAGCTATTCAGAAACTGTCAGCCTGACAGAAACATTCACTTACTTTCTCTGCAGTTGAGCTAGTAACTTGGAGTCTTTAGTCCACGTAATGGTGGAGTCTCCATGAATATCTCCAAACTGACAGCACAGCTTAATATTTCCAGAGCAGTCAGGGAACAACTCCGCTTGGATTTTCTTCAGCAGCTTGGGAGCTTGAAACAGAAGAATCATAGTTTAGGACTGGAAGATCATGAGAGTGTTTTGGCATTTTAAGGGAACTCCAGAATATTTTGCACATGCTAATAACATGAATCTGACAACACTGGTAAATAACCGCATTTTTTTATGAGGCAGAAACCCAAGGCTTTAAAATACGGAGGTTTTAAAAGACTGACTCAGTGCCCCCCCAGTCAGTGGAAATGTTTTTGATGCAAAGACACTCTGAATTTGTGGAATAGAATCAAGGGAAGTTTAGTCTGAAATGGTAACAACACAGAATCACTTCTTACTCAGATCACTTTCTCACTGACTGAATGGCCAGCTAGTTTTATTGGTACAAGAAGAGACACCAGAAGGGTCCAGCATACCATAGGGTTACATCATTAGAAATCACATTAGCTGAATACTTGTTCCTGGTGCATTTTTTAACCTGCTCTCAGCCTTTGAGAGAAACGACTCCAAGTCCCAGGAGACACCCGGTCTGCAGGGTGTTTTGGAACACACCTAATGCACGCTCACAGGATCGGGTTTTACTGTAAGGTGCAGTGATGGTCCCATTTCCTTGAAACACAGCTGGAGGGAGGAACCCACACTCAGTGGTTAGACAGCAATAGCCACCAATCCACCAATAGCAAGGGTTCTTGGCAATGGCAGTGGCCTTTATTTCCCTCTCCAAATAATTCATTTCTTGCCTCTAAAGCAAGTCCTTGTTTTCCAGCCACAGGACATGGTACTTTTACTAAAGATGGACCACTGAGCAGAGAAAATCAATGGCTTCCTGAGGCTCCAGAAGGAGAGTAACCTGCCCAGCTCAGGGAAGGCCCTGATGGCCCTGATGGCCCAGTTCCTTGCTCAGGCATGTTGCTGGCTCACAGAACAACTCTGGCAGCAGGAGCCCAGGGCTCAGGGTGCAGTTTGGGGCCTGCGTGATGCGGCCTGGGCAATGGTGCTGGTCACAGAGCCTGAGAGAGATGGGGAGAGTCACCCTTCACCTTGAGAAAAGAAGTTAAGAAATGGGTTCTGCTTATTTTTGTTACGAGAGGGAATGGACACACACTTAGGGAGAGGTTTGGGGATCATGACACATCCCTGCACTCAAGTGAGACATCCCTGCCAGACGTAAGGGATGCAACATGCCAGGTGTCATGTTTCCTGCCGTGTTAATTCTGCTGCACGCTGAATGAGCTGGCATGACACTTCTCTCTCAGGAATCCCATGCCAGCAGCCTAACTTTCCCCTTCTAATGCCCAAGGAATGCTGAATCCGACCCGAGGGGTCAGGCACCTGGGATTCACTGCTATGTTTGCCTTGTAACCACTTAAGTCCTTAGGCCTAAGAACCTTGATGAATCAAGGCTAAAATGGCGCAGAGAGTATGTGACAGCACTGGAAATAGAACGAAAGGCTCCAGTTTTCCTGCCCTGGCCACAAAGCAATTTCTCCTGGAGGTGAAAATAATACAAAAGATAACGCCCTCGGTGAATACCACACTAACAATAACAGCCTCCCCATAAACACACACTGACTTCAGTATGGATGGCAGCAGATCAGAAGCAGAAGAAAATTCAGCTCTACGATGAAAGGCTAAATGTTTAAGACATTCTTCAAGTCCAGGCTCAGACATGTGGAAAAGCTAGGCTTTTCTCAGTAGTTGCTGTTTCCTCGTTATACTTTAAAGGAATGTGTCTTTCTTTCCCCCATACACTAGGTTCTCTGGTAATTTCTGATAGAGCTCTGTGCTCTCAGTTATCCATTTTGGGCCAGCAGGCATATAGCAGACCTCCCTATAGCAAATTCCCACCATGTCTAGCCTTTTTTCTTGCTCAGTATAGCTCATCTCCCATCATTCCCTTTCACAGTCATTTCTTGTAGATAAACATACTTGCAAAGGACACATCTCTGAATAAAGTTACTTTTTAAAGTCTGATCAGACTACACTGTAATTAGAATCTCTGAAAAGTTTCATAGTTTTTTAGTTTACCTTGAGTCACTGTTCAGTCTTGCTCTGATCTTTAAAATTATTTCAGGTTATTAATATAAAAGGTAACATTAAAATGTGAAAGTAAGACCTTGATCCTTGCAAAGTATCCATAGAAACCACAAACACCTCATCTGTCTAGCTATTACACTTCTGCTCCCATCTGCATTTTGTTTTATCCATTAGCAAACTCCTAGAAGCCCTGATAAGCAACCTTATTCTCATTTCAGTTCTGTGCTTTTTTTTTATGTCAGTTTAAAAATGCTAATTTGATCAGTGTCATTTCTGAGCAATAGTAGTGAAAAGGAAATCAGAACCAGCCATCCATCATCAGAAAGGACTGCAAAACATTATGTTTATTGGTGGCATTCTACTAGTAACAACAATACTTTGCTAGCAATAAAACCATTGGTAACCAAGATAGCATAATTGCATTTGGGAGCCACCGTGTAGGAGCATAACTGGGAACACTGCCCATAGGAACATAATGACGTGCTAGTACTGGGCTAGCAGCTGCTATACCGTGCCGTTATGTGCTACCACCCTGCTATCCACTCCTAAAAACTCACTTGAGGAGACAAACAAACAAGCAGTTAATTCTAAAAAGATAAAAAGTTGATAAATAGATTTGTCAGGTGGGAGAAAGATTCTAGGGAGGTATCAGCTCTGTGGCATAGGGATACAAGTAGTTAAGTTATGACAATGGGCAGTTAATATCAGTGAGGGCAGGACACTTTTGATTGGTGTGATTTTGACTGAAGAAGGCTTGCAGTGTGTTTAACTATTATTAACTTGCTATTGAAGCCTGATGGATGGGAAAAAACAGAAACAAAAACCAGTTTTCTCTTACCTTTGCTATCCTTCTTTGAAATTAGCGTCCTTTGCTCTTTTTTGTTTTCTTTATAGATCATGTTGGCCTCACTTTTAACACAGCTAGGATCCTTGCTGGCATTTCCTCTCTCTGCCAGTCGGGGCTTCTTGGATAGTGTTGCTGGAGGTAATTTCTTCTTTGCTCCAGTAGCTACATTCCCACTCCTTGCTATGTGTTGTTTACATTTGATGGGCTCAGGCTCAGCAACAGTTGGTAAGGTCTGGCAGGACTTCAATCTTTCTTGACTCTCTATCCTTTTTGCACCAAAAGGGAATGAATCATAAGTGGTCAACGCTAAGGAGTATGGCTGAGTACTACTGTAGGGTGGTTGCCTTTGAAAATAGAGGTTGTCCCCTGAGTCAGCTGGTGGCAAGCCAACTACACCACTTCCTGCAGTCTCTGATGTCATGACTTCTCCATCTTTATGACACTGAGTAGACTTAATTGAATAGTCAAACTCAGTTATCTTGCAGGAAGAGATCAAGACAGGAGAGGACTGCTTAGTGATATTATTGCTAATCTGTCTCTGAGCCTTGGAGCTAATTACAGTGTGCAAAGGAAACTTCATTTCAGCATCATCTGGGTTGTACTCAATAGTTCTTTGAATCTCTTGTTTATTTTCACACAAGATTGCTCTCTCCTTGTTTGCTTCAGGTACCTTATGGAACTTATCCTGCAATGCTTTGCAGAAAGTTTCTGACTTACTCAATTTTTCATCTACTTTGACAGCAATTTGTGTGCGTTCTGTTTGTGCTTGACTTCCTGTGCCAGAAGATCCCACTGCTGATATACTGTTAAGAGAGCCCTTGGACTGGTTTACAGGTACAATGAATGGTGATGTTTCTTTGACAGTTATTTGTTGGATATCCATCTGATTACTGACATCTCTGTAATCATCATTTGCTATGCTGCTGTACTCATTTTGAGCTGTTCTTGGCAGCGGGGTACTGACTGATGCTGATGTTACATTCCCAGATGCATCTGTGTAATTATTTGAAGAATCTGGTTTTAACTCTTCGTAAGACTTAAAGGTGTTGTCAAGAAAAAATACCTGTTGTTCTGACATCTTGGGAGGGGAAGCTGCAGGCTGACTCTGTGAAACATCTTTAACTCCAGAGCTGCAGGAAGTTTCAGCCCTTTGTTCATCACCTATGCAAATGCCTCTCCGTTCTTTTCCTGCATTATTTGGTTCATATTTGGGCACTTCTACAAAAAAATCTGTTAAAAAGGGATTCTCAGAAGAGGGAGCGAATACTACTTCTTGTTTTTGTAATTCCGTTAGTTGGTATGTATTGTGAGGTAGATTCTTACATGTTATGTTTTCAGGAGTCTTAATTAAATCGGGCAATTTCATTAGGTAACTGTACTTCTGTGCGTTAGAAACAACTGGAACATCTTGACAGTCATAATTTTTCAAAAGATGATAACTGGCAGAATTAGTGCCATTTTGTGCATTCAAGTCTGAGTGATTTCTTTTCTCATGCAAATCATCTTCACAACTTTTGTGAATGGTGTTAACAGAAGCGTGTTTTCCATGTGTAAACTGATGGGTATTTTCACCAGAGGAATTACTGGGGAGAACAAATTTCCCTTCAGGGAAATATGTCTGTTTATTTCTTGCTGGATAGCAATCTTTAACATGACAGTCATCTTCATCTGTGCTCCTAGTTATAGTCTTATTTTCCAATGGTACGTTCTGCTCAGAATGAAGTAATTGCCTAGTCGTCCAGTGTGACTTATCCAACACATGAGCTGAATTTTCACTGTCACTTGCTAAATTAATACTCTGAGCATTTCTTAATACTTGAGGAGATTCTGCATCACGTGTTTGGAAAGCATCATTAACAGTAAGCTTTCCATCCCAAGAAACGGTCACTCGAATGGATCCATTATTGTCAGTTATTCTTTGATTTGGCCTCTGCTCCAAGCACACCTCTGAATTTAAGACATCTTTTGAAATACAAACAGGTAGTGTTTCTGCTTTATTTCCACCATCAGTACTTAGACATGTATCATCTGCTTGTGTAAGAAAAATGTTTCCTCTGGATACACTATTACGTGCTTCATGTGTTTTCAGTGGGATGTTAGAAACACTGCAGTTTTCTTTCTCTGTTCTTTTTCTAGTAGGTGGTTGTGTAATAGTTTCCTGCTGTTCTATCACATTTTGAGGCAAACGATGATCAGAACAGGTCTCCTGCACAAAGTTCAGTTCTGTGACTCTGGTATCTGCCAGCCTCATTTCTAAACTTGTGATTCCACAGTTTTCAAATGGGATTTGACAGTCTGAGTCATCTTCATGAAAAAGTTTCCACAGTTTGTCATGCACTGCAGCTAAATTGGCATCTCCTTTGCACCCAGGTTCTCCAGATTCCAGAACTGACTGGGGATTAGCTTCAAACAGAGATGCATCACATGATATACTGCAGAGAGTATCTGTGTCATTGCTGTCATGTGAGTCAAAATCATACCTTTGCCCTCTATCCCTTGGCTCATCACATAGCTTTGCAGAAGAGAGAACAGCACATAAACATTCTTGTTTATCAGGAACAGAGTCTGTGTCCCATAAAGGAAAAGCTGAAGTGTCATTCTTAGGTTTGTTGTCATTACCACTAATATCCATTCCTTGTTCCCAGAAGACTTCTTGGTGACAGTTTTCTCTCTTATCACAAGGAGCATCGTGTTGAGAATAGGTCTGTAAATTTACATTTTTTGCTTGTAATGTCTTCTCCGTACACTGTGCTTCTGAAGCTGAATGGATGACTCCTACACTCTCGCAAGTCATGAAGATGCCTTCCTTCTCTGTTTCAGGCTCCATACATTGTCTATCACAATTCTGGGCACAGATTTTAAGACTGTCGCCTTGATTCTATAAAAAAGAAAAAAGAAAAGAAACACATGGAATTAAAAATTAGGAGTGCTGCTTGACACAGACCCAAACTAGAGTCCTGAATCAAGATGCACCTAATTATTTCGTTGTTGTTGATGATTATGTTTTTATATTTGTCAACATCTATAGTTTACGGATTGTAGCTTGCCCCTCACCAGATCAGGGTGCCCAGGCCCCATCCAGCCTGGCCTTGAGCACCTCTAGGGATGGGGCATTCACAGCTTCCCAAAGCAGCCTGTGCCAGGGCCCCACCGCCTTCAAAAATCTCTCCTTTTAGTTTAAATATCTCCTTTTTAGTTTAAATGTGTTATCTCTCATTGTATCAATACGTTCCCTGATAAAGTCCCTCTCCATCTTCCCTGCAGGCTCCTGACGTGCGCAGTAACTCTTACTCATCACTGATTTGGGGCATAAGTCCTCACCCCTTTGCATTCACTGCTTGCCATTAAACCTGTTCCTATCTGACAGCTGTTTACTGGCCTCCATGAAACCATTTGCTGGATTTCAATCTGATTCTACATGAACTGATTCCCACCACAGATGTACAGACACCCTTTCAATTTCTTTTTGTTCTTCTGATGGACAACCTAATTCCTTCCTTCCCTTACTTATTCCCACATGTTTCTGCTTGCTGCTCCCAGCACACACCCTCTCCTTCATGACAGCATTGGAGTACAATGCACAACTGCATTTCTGCACTCACTAAGCTTAGCAGTGCCCCCTCAACAAAACACTCAGAACTGCAGTTCTCCATCGCACAAGGCAGCTTCTAGGATATCACACACAACAGCAGATCATTGCCACTGGCACAGCAGAGAGTTTTACTGACCTATACAATTCCTGCAGTATTGGCTGCCCTGGAATCTGACAAAATCCTCTTGTTCACTTCCAGACTACCCAATTACATGGATGATTTGTGCCAGTCCTCCTTCCCAACTTTGTTATAATTAAATTTATAAATATCTAGAGGTGATGTGAATTTACGTAAGGATAATCAAACTGAGTTGTAACTCAAATGTTATGAGAACAAGCTGTTCTGACTTGAGAGAGAACAAAATAATTGGAAAAGAGAATCTCTAGCTGAAAAAAAAAACACTAGAGAAATATGCTAACAAAACACACCATTCTTCCCGAGATAACAGTACAGACAGTAAAAATTTAGCTTATTCCATGGAATCCCTTTGAACCTGCCAGTTCCAGCAGGACCTCAACCACAAGTCATATGAAGAGCAGCTGAGGGAACTGGGATTGCTTAGTCTGGAGAAGAGAAGGTTCAAGGCAGACTTTATTGCCCTCTCCAACTCCCAGATAGGAGGTTGTTGCGAGGTGGATGTTGGCCTCTGCTCCCAGGTAACAGCAATAGGACAAGAGGAAATGGCCTCTTGTTGCATCGGGGAGGTTCAGTTTGGATATTAGGAAGAATTTCTTCTTAGAAAGTGAGGTCAGACTCTGGAACATGTTGCCAGTGGAGGTGGTGGAGTCAGCATCCCTGGAGATGTTTAAGGAAAGGGCAGATGTAGTAGTTAGAGATGTGGTTTAGTGGGAAATATTGGAGGTAGTGGATGGTTGGACTAGATGATCTTAGAGGTCTTTTCCAACCTTAATGATTCTATGATTCTACGAAAATCTCTGACATCTGGTAGGCCAGATGATGCAGGCTCTGAAATTCAGGAGTACCTTGTGCTGAGGTGCTGGCTGAATACTAGGTAGAGATGGCCTCTTGAATGAGAACTTTGCAGACTTGAAGCTTCCTGGCTCTCTTGTATGTATGTAATACACTCGTGCAGTTGGTTTTTATGATGTATTAAGCTGCTTTGCAGCACTAAATAAATACAGAATTTTACCCGGCACTAGACCATGAGGGCATGAGAGGAGTCAGGAGCTTCCCACCTTGTCTATCTAATGGAAGGAGGTCACCCAGGACAGCAGTTGCTGCACAAGACAGACTGCAAAGGTTGTTCCAGTTAGAAGCTACTTGGCATCGAGGGGAATGGGAAAGAAAGGAAGTGTAAATCCTCGAGTAATTAGTGCTGTGGTTCTGTGGCTGCTATGTAGCTCTAAGCAGACCTGATTCATCACACAGAGAAGGAAAATACAAAACTCTTCAAAAGTGGTTACCAGCATTTTTTCCCACAAATTCTTCTTGGCAGAGCTGTCTCAAACACTGAGCTCCAGCTAACACAACAGTGCACTTCTACGTAAACTTGTGTGCAGCAATGGGAGGTTGATTCTCTTTTGCCTTACTTAGGTTACAGTAGCAGATTGCTGAGGAGTTTCTGGCTTTCTATATGGGACTTGTGAGAAGCTGCCCACCTACTTATTGTGTCACGGATAGTAGATCCTAGATGGGATAAATTTTTTTGATTCCTTGTCAAGATCACACAGTTTGGAATTTACCTCTAAATTTAATCCTTGTTCTCATTTGTTTAAAAAATGGATTTTGGGTTGTGGTAATCTGTAGCTCATTTCTGCGCAGGCATTTCTGTCCTGCTTAATTTTTAAGTAATACTGAGTTTTAGTCATGGATGCCCAAATACCTATTGACTGCAGGTAGAAAGAATATTAACTAGCCAGTGTGAAGCCTGGCCATGGAACTTACACCTATGTAAGCTGCTCTTTGCTAGTTCTGGTATTTAAGTTATTGTACTGCAGTTGGAAAAAAATGAAAAAAATGCCTCATGCAAACCATAGCAACACGTAACATCAGGAAATTCTTAGTAAGTCTATTTCAACGTGGAATATTCTCTATCATAATTACATTGCGTGCTGCTAAAATGTGATTGGAATTTTATATACCATAAAAACAGAAATTTATAAATGCTTTTCGGGATGAGAACTTAGTGATTTTTGATTGCTTAAGACACTTCAGTGGTCAGATTATAGACAGTCTGATTCTCAGCTGGGAGACATTATTACTTAAAGAATATAAATGAGGCAGAGCTGTGGAATTGGAAAAAGCTTGTGTTTATTTGTCATAACTATTTTTTCTGTGCACTTGGCTACGCACTTTAAAATCAGTAAAGTGAGTGATAAAGAGAATATTCATGATTTAATGCTCATAAATATACGTCTTCAAACTTCACTATCTGAAATAAAAAGTATGATCCAATTCTCCCACTTACGAAAGCTGGTGCAGCATCATATCAGTCAATACAGTACTGTCAGTGTGCTGATTTCCCATGTCAGTTTCCTACCAACAACATAAAATATGTACGTCTTTGGAGAGTGTCAGTTTGGAGGTCTGATGTGTTATTGCTTTTTACATTTCCACTGGAACGTCTAAACCTTTCATTGCTTTACTTTCAAAAAGCACAGCTCAATTTATCTCCATAACATTAATCCTCTAGAATAAATTCCCCTCCTTGATATAAATTCAGAGCAAACCTTTGCCGATTTGTTTAAGGCTTCCAGCACCATAAATGGAGACAATTTTGTTCTTTGAATATAAACTAAAGTAAATCAAACTGTTCTCTGCTCACAAAAGAGATGTGAGAAACCTTCTGGCTGAAAGAAACATTGCTTTGATAAGACCTGTGTGATAGCCAAAATATCAGATTTCCCTATCCAGCTGTCCAGAGTCCCATTAGTGCCTCTTACTATTATCAGTCTCACTCTATAATTAGAACAGCTTATGGTTTATTTGGGCCTTTTTCAAAACCAGATTTCCTTCCCAGACGTAGCTGTCATTCAGAACTGCATGAATAGTATCTTTCAAAGTAATTTAAATTTGCATTATTTTGTGACAAACGGGAATGAAAACCATTCAAATCAGTAGAACAGCTCTTTCTATCAAATGAGAAACACTTTACTTACCCTGGGTGAGACGTTTTCATATGACACCTGATTTTGCTCAGACAAGCCCCAAGTCCTTTTCTGTTCCCAACAAGACTCTTTATCTGCCTCTTCTGTGTGACACAAACCAGCCTCCATTTGCAAGCTTTCGGTCTCCTCACGGATTTGTGTTGAAAGGACACCTTCCTGACTTGGAGACAAAGCACTGGATTCAATTTCTGCTGCAGTCTGAAAAGATTGACCTATATTACTTACATATCTGCAAAGCTCTTTAGGATTCAACAACTTTAAAATGTTTCTTCTTAGACTTTCCGTTAAGGTACAGACAGCATGCCTCGCATTTTCTTCCAACAAATTTCTTCTCCCTTCTTCTGGCAGCAGTGAGCTTTCATCCACCAAATCTGCGTCCATATTGCTTTCTGTCATTGTTTCTGAAGTCAAATTTGTCAAAGCAGCACCCGTGTCACTAGTAGAGGAGTCCGCCATTGCATGTGCATTATCCCCAATCTGTGCTTTGTCAGCTGAGAAATCTGCAGCTGACTGGACACTTCCATTATTTTTTTCTTCTGTTTTAAGATAGTCATTTTCAAAGGCTGCAGGTGCAACTGGCACTTTACAGTTCTCTTTATCTTTCAAACCAGTAGTTTTCTCTCGGTGGTGTCCAACAGTGAGAGTCATCTCTGTCTGCAGAGTGGACTGGCTGTAAGTAGAGGGGTCTCTCCTTACATTTACTCCTTTGAATTTTGAGTGATGACCACAGAGGCCAATGGTGGTATCCATAGGCGTAGTGTTATCTGACACTCGAAACAGGCACGGCATTTCACTGAGGAAGTAAGCACACCCATCACAATCCTTACTCAGCTTTAAATCATCTTCGTCATCGCTTTCTAATAAAAATTGTAATTTCTTTTCCCAGATTTCATTTTCATGTACTGTCAGCAGATCTGAACATTCTAAATACTCGAGGCCATCATCATAAAAGTCATCACTTACGCTTGGATAACCCTCCAGAATACCGCCAGAATTTTCAGAATCATCTTTTACAAAATAATTGAGATTTACTATGGGACTGTCTGCCTGCTCACTTAGCAGGGTGTTCCTGGGTAGAGACCTGTGGAGCTGGGTCTTTTCATATGCCTGGACATCTGCCAGAGGCTGATCAGAAACAAAGTCTTCCACATGAAGGCAACAGTTGTCTGTACAATCAGTGAATAGATCTGCAGGGCAGGAATGCACCTGTCTGCTGCAACTTTTCTCTGCTTTTCCAGCAGCGACACAGACCATACTGTTAAAATTAATTAGGTCATCACCATTCTGTGATACATTCCTTGCACAGCAAGTATTTTCCTGTGTTTTAAATATGTTTTTTACATCCACATTGTCTTCCATGTTAGGCAAGTGTTTGTGGGATTCCTCACATGGGAACAATACTTCTGAGCTTCTTGTGTAATAAAACACTGATTTTTGAAGAGCTAGAATTCGTTGAAATTACCATGGGGTCACTCTCGTAGGCATAACTCTTGTGTTGTGAAAAATGTTCCTCATTCTGCTCATTTTAGGCTGAAGTTTTCGTCATAGTCATTTAGGTCAGCAAGCAATTCTGGGGAAGATGCAATGTTTGCACGTCATTCCTGCTCAACAAGAGTTGAACAGAAGGTCAGTCTAGCCGTCAAACAGTTCCCAGATACTGTCCAATAAAGTGCAGCATCTTGCTCTGTGCACCTGCAAATAAGAAAAATCTTAACTTTAAAATGAATTTAAAAACACATACCTATTATTACAATATGTACATATTTTCTAAAAGATGGCAAACTGCCACACAGTTTCAAGTATTTCCAAAAAAAGGAGTCACCATGATTTAAAGATCAAGATCAAACATTAACAGCAGTAACTATAATCCAGTTAGCTGTGCAGAGCCACTTAGAGGGGACACGCTGCAGCTGTCCGAAGTGATTTGTGCTAGGAAGAAAAATCCTTCAGTATGCCTGCACATACACATAGCAGCACAAAATATGCTTTAGTGCATGTCATTTAGACATTTCTAAATGCAACAGAAATATGCAGACCAATGCAAATATCGACGCAAGCATGACTTCTACAGGTACCAGCTAGATGCTATTCTGATAGTCAAACTGGCATCATAGAGACATTATATGCATATATATGCACGTATATATATAATATGTACATATAAGGAAACAGGCAGGAAGCAAGTATCCCTTAGAATGTGATTAAAAGTTACATTAAATGACGTGATTTAGTGGTGGGACTCAGTAGGTCAGGTTGATGGTCAGACTCAACGACCTTGAAGGTCCTTTCCAATCTAGATGATTCTATGATTCTGAATTCTAAAATGTGTTTGTAGTGATACCTGGAAAAATCAGTCTGGTTATATTTTCTTGGGCTACTTGTGCTGAGAGCAGTTCTGTGGCTCGATGTTTACCATTTCTGTGGTGAGAGAGTAATGAAATGAGTCTGGCCAGCTTCAATTTCCTGATTTAGCCTTACTTTCAAACAGTTGTTGAGTAGCAAAATGATACAGCAAAACAGAACTTGGGTAAAAACAAAGCGAAATACACCAAAGGTCTTCCATCAATTAAATAACTAAATACAAAGTAGAATGCAAGCATCTCTCTTTTCCTGCAAAAACAAAGAAGCAAACAGCATTTTATTTTTTAAAACATTCCCAAATCTTCAGATTTTAGATATTTCAGATGCTTCTGTATACTGCTAGAGGCATTTTGGGTGATTCTTCACTACAGTCTTTCCCACAGTCCAGGAACTCTGCCACCAGAGTAAACCATTTGATCTCAGGAAAGATGCCAAACTAAACATTCTGAAAGATAATGTCCTGTTTTTATTCACTGAGCCAGTTTGACAGAAGGAACAGCAGGAAAACCTTCCCTGCCATTCTGCTCATCTGACAACACAGCATAAAGACACCTCTGCTTATTCTCCTTTTGCTTCCCAGCTTCTCCCACTGCGGCCTTTCCCTGCTACCTCTCACAGCCGCAAGATGCCACAGCTCATTGCAGACACTTATCAAAGTCAGTAAGAAAATACGTGGGGAGCTAATGGCCAACGAGCAAGGTGCTCACAAGGCTTGCTTGGAATCTACATCTCGTAAACAGCACAGAGCAGCTGGGTATATTTTCATTTCCTTCAAGGAAACCCTGCCACAGACACCTTTTCCAGAGAGTTCCTAGAAGGGGGAAAGGAGGATTAAGAAGGTTAAAGGGAAAGATATGGGATAATGTCCCCCAAGGGGAAAGGAGAAGGGGCTGGGGAGGGGAGAGGGAGAGGAAGAGGGGGAGGGAGAGTAGGAAGGGGGAAGGGGGGGGGATGGGGAGGAGAAGCCATGCAGCCAGTGCCAGTGATTCCCATGGAGGAGCAGGGCAGGCAGCTGAGGTTCAGGCCTCTCAGCCTGCCACCTTGGAGCCCAAGAAGCAATCTGGTTCAAGGTCTACTGCAATAGGGGCTCCCCTGCCTCAGATGGCAAGAAGAAAATAAGTGATGCATACTGTGGTGGTTTCAAATACTGTGGGCACCTGCTGACTGGGCCCTGGGCCAATACTCTACACTTGCTTCATGCCAGTGTTTGAACATCAGTCTAGACCCCATGTGCAACCAGAGTCTGGAGAAAAAAGGTGTTGGATCCCATCCTCTTCAGGCTTTCAGATCTATGATCACATTTTGCTTTCCATTTCAACTCTGAGAAATGCAGATATTTAACAGGAAAAGATGGAGCAGTAAAGATTAATCTTTCCATCATCCATTTGATTACAGTGCCATGAACTAACCCCTAGCACTCACGCATCGCCTCTTAAATGCGCATTTGCCTAATGTCCCCTGTTGCATTCTTTCAAATCTGCTTTCATCTTTGCTTTTCTGAAGACCAGATGCCTCTTTCCTCTTCTTTTGGAGGGTATAAATTATTTTAAAAGTAATTTTCCCAGATGAAAAGAACCTTGGCAACAATTTTTAATGCACATTGACTCATGAATACTTTTTACCAAAGCAATTGTACTACACAGTTATCATTATCTTAGTTCAGCTGCATTTTGACATTAAGGGGGAAAAAAGCTGTCAGATTTATTGATATGAAAATTGTATCAGATTGCTGTGCATTTTGTCAGATCCAACAACGGAAATTAAAGCAAAATAATATTCCATGAGGAAAATGGCCATAAATTATGCTTTTCCACCAAAGATGAAAATATTATTTATTTTTCTTTTTTTAATTTGGAGAGAAAATAGAAGATATTAGATATAACTCTAATTTCAATTATTTAATTTAAACAGAAACTGTAAAAAGAGCTGTTATTATGATACTCTCTCTGCTCTTCAAGAAAACTTGTCACAGAAAAGACAAAACAAAATTCACCAAGGAAAGACAAACTGGAGGCCATGACAATTCACCATCAGCAACTGGCTAATGACCTGAAAACGAGCTCAAATCAAAATTTAAAATTGACACTTTGTTACAGTTCCATACTGATTTTGAAAAACTTATTTGCAGTGAAATCTTGGTTTGATATTTCAATTTTAAATTTAAAAAAATGGATTTTTCAGTCTTATTTTCATTAAGATGTCAACTTTTTCTTTCCAGTTTGAGCCTTGTTTTGAAACTTTTTTGAATGTTAAATATTCGATTATTTATTCTAATTGAGACAAACATATTTTTGAAAGATTACCTTTTAATATGAGAAGAACAGTGTTTTAACTGCCCTTCATTTTCAATATCAGATGTTTTGCAGATGGTCTTGGACACAAAACTGCCCCTAATGATTTCCTAAGGAACTGTAGGTTTAGCTCATGTTGGCAAATGTTGGCAATGCTGGCAAAGTTTTTCTAAGTGACAAAAATATACAAATCTGGTTAAACAGTGGAAGTTAATTTTCCTCTCCTGTATCAGTCTTTCCCTACTTTAATTCATTATTAGGAAAAGGGATTTTATTCTTTTGAAGCAGTTTTACATTCACAGGGCTATTTCTAGAAAAAGATCACGTGTTTTATAAATTTAGGAGATGATTTTTGTCTTCCTGTTTGTTGCTTCTGGAGTCAATAAAAAAAAACTCCCTCTGATATCTCTCTGAAGTTTTTCCCTTGTTTTCTCCCTGCTCTCCATGTTATCTGTTCTTGGCAACTGGCCACACTCACTCCATCCTATCACTCAGGTGCACCTCCCCGTGCCATGCCCGCAGCACCTGCCCATGCCCACAGATTGCTTCCCCTCTTATCACAGGACACCAGTCCTTGTGCCAGAGACCATTCTGCATATGGACAATGGGCACCTGGTCTGTGTCTGTATCTCGCACACTACCGCAGTTCAATGACCGATGCAAACATGCTTTCGACAACAAGAACATTGCTTAGGTACACCAAAGCCTCCACGTGAGTATGACTGCATGCATCCTACAAATGCCCACTCTCACGCCCACCCAGCACAAAGGGCTGGAAAAGAAAATGCTGTCCCAGCCCACGCAGGGTTATCTTAACTCAACATATGGAAGGAATGGAACTGACAACCCTCAATTGTCTCATGTTAAGAAATACTCTTCCCCCCAGCTGGTATTTTGGCTTTCGTATTCCAGGTTGACACTGGGTCTGGGGTACCTGATAATTCAAGAAAAGTGGTCAGCTAAATAAACAATGGGTGCTTGTAACCTCCTTAAGACCGTATCTTTACTAAATTAGCTGCCACTGTTCACACATGCTGGGCGTCGCAACATGTGGCGAACCCCTTTCACTTAACCGGTCAAGGATTAAATTTGATTGCACTTCAGTGCACAAGCCTACAAACGTGCAAGTCCATCTGCAACAGGCATGTAGTTTTTTATTGGCCATTGTTATGACTAATATGAAATTTGTACTTGAATCATTATTTCCTACTGATTTTTTGGTCTGCTCTCCTTAGTTCACTTTGTTAATTAAGAATCCCATGACATATTCTTGAAGGCTCTGTGCATCAGCCAAGGGTATGATAATCTTAGTTTTCAGTTTCCAGAAAAATGAAACATTAAACCACTGGCCACAACTAAAAGGACAAACCTTGAAATGATGAAAAGTAAAAGCACTAAAATCAAAAGGAAACTAGAGGCGTATTCACGTCTATTTTTGTAAACTACATGCTTTTCAAGCCACAGCTCATGAACGTCCTGATTCCTGATGAGGTATTTGAGCAAAGCTTGATGACAGGTGAAGTGGAAACTCTCTCAGACACATCAGTTTTAGTCCAGCAGTTCAGGCAGTGCAGTTCAGAACAGATTTGTGCTCTTCAAGACTTCCTGTGCTGATTCCAAGGAAGGACTTCTGCACAGTTCTTCTCAATAAATCTCTGAAATTCCCAAGTTCTCGCTTTTTTCCCACCCTGTTTCTACCCCTTCTTCATAAGTTCTGTGTAAAAACAGAGACCCAGCAAGCAGATGATGAGATTTGACATGCAGATACACTTCCCAGGAGCAGCAATCTTCTGCACTGGCCATCTTATGTGAGTATAAATCACAGAATCATAGAATCACCAAGGTTGGAAAAGACCTCCAAGATCATCCAATCCAACCGTCCACCTATCACCAATATTTCCCACTAAACCATGTCCCTCAGTACAACATCTAAACATTCCTTGAACGCTTCCAGGGATGGTGACTCCACCACCTCCCTGGGCAGCTTGTTCCAGCACCTGACTGCTCTTTTGGAGAAGTTTTTCCCAGTGTGCAACCATGAACCTCCCCTGGTGGAACTTGAGGCCATTCCCTCTCGTCCTAACACTAATTACATGGGAGAAGAGGCCAACCTCCACCTCACCTCAACCTCCTTTCAGGTAGTTGTAGAGAGTGATGAGGTCTCTCTCCCCTGAGCCTCCTCTTCTCCAGGCTAAATAATCCCAGTTCTCTCAGTCACTCTCCATAACACCTGTGCTCCGGACTCCTCACAGCCCTGTTGCCCTTCTCTGAACAAGCTCCTGGGCCTCAAAGTCTTTCTTGTAGTGAGGGACCCAAACCTGAATGCAGTACTCAAGGTGTGGCCTCGTCAGTGCTGAGTACAGAGGGACGATCACTTCTCTGCTCCTGCTGGCAACACTATTTCTGATGAGTGAGTGTTAATGCTACACAACTTCATGGATGAATTCTGAGGTCCATACATGAAATGTAAGACTGAAATAATTGCAGAATTCCAATCAAAACATGTTGGATATGACTTTCAACGTTCTTACTTCTCTTAATGTTACAAAAACTAATTTAAATCAGACAGATCTGATGAAAGAGTTAAGTTTCACAGTCAGGGCTGACAGAAGATGTGGGGAGCAGAGGGAGATTCTCCCATACCGGGATCAAAATCTTTGTTGATTTTTTTGTTTGTTTATTTGGATTTTTTGATAGGAGCTTACAGTTAGAAAGAGATTGCTATGCCGAATGTCATCACTGGCTAGAAGACAAAACTACATTATCCTAAATGATCATGGAGAAAGACTTGAATATACAGGAAGCACAATATTTGTCCTGCTTACATATCTGTGAGGAAAATGTCAATACGTGTTTGCCTACTCTGTTAACACTTCTCTATCAGACAGATCATGTTTAGAAAGTCAGTAACTTATCTGCTTCACTGTTTATCCTGAGATACTTCGGCTGAAAGAACAAATTCCCCAAATGCCAGCAGTTTTCTAATATTACCTCCACTCTGGAGGCTAAAGTCTGGGATCTGGACTTGCCCATTCAAAAAACAATCCCCTAGACCATTCAGTTAAACTTTATGCACCAGCAGCTCCTTCTCCATGCCATACAATACCCATATACATACATCCCTTTTTAAAGATGTTCTCTTGACAGGTAGCTTACCACAAAGAAACCTGGCTGGTCTAACCTGACTTCACAGAAGATAAATGTGAAAGAACTCCAAAAAATCGCACAAATAACCACAAAACTTTCCTTTATGACAAGTAGAAGTGGTCATATACTACACAGATCCAATCAGTAATCTAGTTGGTGTGGAGAGTAAGATTTTATAAAAAAAGTAAGGAGGACACAGCATCAGGCCTGCTTGGCTCAGGCACAGAACAAGCACGCAGGACGTAAAGAAGTTCTGCCCCAGCCTGGCCATGCTCTCAGTCTGTGTGACCCAGGGACAAATACTGTGTGCAATACCGAGGAAAACAAAGGTACTTTCATCTAGATGCAAACAGGAAAGCTTGGGGTGAGGAGCTGGCCACAAGAAGGCTTGTTTGTGTAATTATTGATTCCTATGGAACTTGGGGAAACAGGACTTTATATGCATTTTGGTCAGTAGATCGGATTGAACTGTTTAAAGAATAGGAATTACATACCATTGTAACAGTGATTCCTAGGATGCATAGGTAAAAAATGAAGGAATAACATAAACAGTTACTGCAATAGCTTGCAATATAGCAAATAAATTGCAGCAGTGAAAGCAACATAAAATGGAACTTCACTGTTTACAAAGCTTTCACTTTAATGACCCTGACTCCTGGGCTGATTACTATTTTATCACTGTGACTCTTGATTTGCAGGGATAGAAAGAATGCACAGGCCTAATCTGTCAAGTAACCTTACATGTCCTTTCCACAATTATGGCACCATACAAACAGTACCCAAGCTGCCATCCAGCCATCTGTGAAATCCAAGTCTTTTGCTCAAATGCAGACATGTTCAAAGGTTAATGCCCCTCACTACAAGAAAGACACCGAGGTCCTGGACTGTATCCAGACAAGTGCAACGATGCTCTGCAGGATCTGGGGCACAAGTCTTATGAGGAACAGCTGAGGAAACTGGGATATTTTAATCTGGAGAAGAGGAGGCTCAGGGGAGACCTCATCGCTCTTTACAACTACCTGAAAGGAGGTTGTGGTGAGGTGGGAGTTTGGCCTCTTCTCCTGTGTAAGCAGCAATAGGATGAGAGGGAATGTCTTCACATAGCAGCAAGGGAGGTTCATGGTTGGACATCAGGAGAAATTTATTCTCTGAAAGAGAGGTCAGGCGCTGGAATGGGCTGCCCAGGGAGGTGGTGGAGTCACCGTCCCTGGAGGTGTTCAAGGAATGTTTATATGTTGTATTCATAGTGAGAATAGTGAGAACTGTTGGTGGTATGTGGACGGTTGGACTGGATGATCTTGGAGGTCTTTTCCAAACTTGGTGATTCTATGATTCTATGACAATTCACTCTACACTCTCCCTGGAAAAAAATTATTAAATATGTCATAACTTACTTGCAAAGAGTCTGCATGCAATTTGTACAGCTATAACATTCCTCTAACACACAAAATTCCTTCTGCTCCCAGACTGACAAATCTTTTGCATTTAGGAATACATGCAGTTTTTCTCTTCCGCATCCAGGCTGCCTCTCAACAGAGGTTTTTCACTTCGTAGTAAATCCTCTAAATTTAGCTTTTTTCTCTTCACTAAACAAAATGAAACAAAACACAGTTTTCCTGTTGAAGAAAAGAGGTACAATGGAAACAGACATTACATTCCAATTTAGATTTTTATTCATGAGGTATTTCTGTACGGAAATTCACACAATAAATTTGTATTTATGATACTTTCTTTGGAAATTTGTATTTTTGGAAACTCCCTTTTCCAAAAAGTTTGCCATGCATGCTTTTCACTATTTAAATGCTTATTCTCAAGTTCTTTTTAAAAACTTTTCATATAGCATAAGTCAAATCTTTCACTGAAAGTTTCTTTTGAAAGTTTCACCAATGTCAGCATGTTTCTGAGTCATTTTTCAGTGCATCCATCAGTACTGATGGAACCAAATTCCACATGAAATTCCTGATCCACTTTCCTCTTCCCCTGGGTGACAGAAGCTTCCCAAAGTGATTTTGCAACACAGCTATAAAGACACTTTCCAAAAAAGTTGTTGCTTTCTAAAAATGCTGTGGTCATGCCCACATTCTTCAATGTTGCTAACTTTCAAAAGTTAAAATTTCCAAGATGACAAAAACTGCAGTTCTAAAATTTAATTATAACTTGGCATATTAGGATGGTAAGCATTCACAGAGCTGTTTGCTCACTGCTCAGTCTAATATTTGATGGAGTAACAGTGGGGAACATGCACACAAGGATTTACAATCACTGTGTTCTGTATCTCCTAGTACTGAAATTCTGACTCAGTTCTGACTAGAATCTCTAATGATGAAATACAAATAACAACAATAATTATGTTATCCTTTTAAAAATACCTCAAGACACTGTGATTAGATCAAATATTTAGAGCAGCGTGCCTGTCAAAACGCCTACAGTGTCGGTCGGAAATCAAACTAGCAAGATACTGCACAGTCTGAACCAATTATTGCACATCTATTCTATTGACAAGCTCTGGATGAGAAAAACATCGGTGAAGTTTTGCTTGTTCAGAAACCAGGTGCCTGGAAAACGTGCCCTTGGCAAATACACTGTAATACAGCATGCTTCTTTAACTTCTGACATGAGAGATGTTTTGAAAACTTCTTACAGTAGTGCACTACCCATTGTAAACAGCACCACAGCATAAAGAAAACACCACAGCTATAATTCCTTGGCAAAACATAAGAAGAACGAGCAACTACTCTGTGTATGTCTAACGAAGAGCTTAATATAGAGTAATTAAAAAAAGCAATCACAGCACAGCTCTTAACACTGATCTGTCTTAATCTATTTTTAACATTTGTCAAGCATCTGACACTGTCAGCATGAGCAATTTGTGCATGCTACCAAGTGACCAGATTTTTCTGAGGAATGGAGGAAATTTTTAACTAGTGAGCAGTAGGCCATGCAGTATGTATTTAGAAAGACTAAAATGCATATTTCTGGACACCCACTACCACATAGACGTTCTTCAGAGAAGGAAGTTGCCTCGTGTAAGGCTTTTGCAATTTTGTTTCTCCTGCTGAAGCTTAATGGAAATATCACCAGAGTGTAATTTCAGAAACATTTAGCAGAATTTTACATGCAACACGTTATCAAACATGTTATCAAAACCAAGTGTTGCAAAAAAGAAAAAAAAACCAACCAACTCATACTAAATCACTGTGTTTGTGTAGAGCATTAAGAATAAAGTAACTTGCTCTTCACTTGTTTATCTTTTATGATTACTTCTCTGTTTTCTACAATAATTTTTCTATTTGCACACAGGGGGAAAAAAGTTACCACGTCATTCTAAAACTACAAGCAATTTGACCTCTCAAACCACAAACATGCACTTACCCTTGTGTGCTCTCTTCGGGTCTCAGCAGCGGACCAGGTCTGCGGTTTGACTCTGCACTACAAGATAAAAGACATTTTGCTCATGCATTTTGTTTCCGAGCTGAGAAGCCAGACGAAAGCTTCAGTGTTGCTTTGCTAGCGTGACCTTAGCATAGCGAGTCTGATCACTGCAGTTTGTCTGTTAGGAGAGACTATTTCATTACACGTAGCAGATGGCTCTTCCTGGGAAAACCTCTGCCAGAGGCAGAGCGCGAGCTGGCAGCAAGGAGGGCAGATCCTGCTTCACAGAGGGTGACTAACATTTCCTTGTGGCCCTGGGAGAGAGGAAGTGTTGGCCTTAGGTTTTCATAATAAGGCTCTGGGCTCACTTTTAAAACACTTCAGAGTACTTAACTGCTTTGCTAGGCATGGCTGAAATTTCTGACCTGCCTAAAGTTGAGCAAGCAAAAATTCTGTAAAACACTGAGAAAATCTGAACAACTACCCCCAACAGATAGGCTGAGGGAGCCAAAGTGAACACCGAACTTTTAAAATTAATACACACCCACAAAAAAATCACCTAACAATTCACATTTCTCAAAGGCAATGATTATCTAATGCATACCTAAATGAATTGTGAAGTAAAAAAAGTGATCCCATGCCAAGAAGCCAGTGCTCATATATGAGGAATGCATATGAATTGCTCACGGGGCTCTGAAGTCAAGGAGTGCAGAAAAGTCTGAACAACCAGTTCAGTGCCATGTTCCTTCCTGACTGTTTTGCTGAGAGCGCAGCTGAAATGCTGACTGCTGAACACAACTGCTGAACACTTCTCATTCCCAGTGCCCTCCAGAATGGGGGGCCAGAAAACTGTCCAGCAAAATCCAGAGCACATACAGACACCCTCCTCCAGAGAGCAGCAGGGATATCCGTGATTTATTTCATTATTTCGTGGTCCAATAGTCAAAATAATCCCCAAAGAAATGAGTGACCAGGATTTGGGACCGTCTTCCAGCTGAGGTAATTGAACTGCTTGTCACCATGTTGGAGATGCACAGCAAGGATAGTGTGCAGCCTGGGGTGGGTGGGAGGCACCTGCCCAGTGCAGGTGTGGACACACACATGTCATCAGTGAGCAAAATTCACTGTCCTACCTGTATCCATGTAGCATACATACTGTTTTTTGCATCTAACTTGGGAGAAACACTTGGTTAACTCTACAGGATGACAGCACTCAGTGCAGTTCCATGTCCAGCTACACAGCTTGGTCCTCGAAGGTGCTGGGCCTCTGAAGCCCATGGCAGATGCTCACTGTCACCTGCTCTGCAGTGTGTTCTGGCTTAGACTGGGCAGGAGGGACAGCAAGCTCATGGGCCTGCTCCCAGCACTGTGTCTGGGTGCCACATGGGCACGTAGTGTAGGAATAGGGGCAGTCACATTTGGATGGAATCACAGAATGGCTTGGCGTGGAAAGGACCTCAAAGACCACCTAGTTCCCACCCTTGCCGTGGGCAGGGATGCTGGCCACCAGATCAAGCACTGCATCAGGCTGCCCAGGGCCCACCCCGCCTGGCTGCAAACACCTCCGAGGATGGGACATCCACAGCCCCTCTGGGCAGCAGTGCCAGTGCCTCACCGTTCTCTCTATGAAAAACTTCCCCTAACATCTACTCCAAATCTCCCCTCCTTCTCTTGTCTACCACCATCTACCCGTGTGAAAAGTTGCTTTCTCTCCTGCTTGTAACCTCCCCTCAGGTCCTGGAAGGTCGCAGCGAGGTCTCCCTGCAGCCCTCCCTTCTGCAGGCTGAGCCCTCGCTCCCTCAGGCCGCCTCCACCCAGCCCTCTGCGCGTCCTCGTGGCTCTCCTCTGGACTCTCTTGGCCACCGACCCACGCTTAACCACTGCGTAAAACGTAGCCTCGAAGGAACTTTCAGTCCACTCTGAGCAACGCGTAGCCCCGTGGCGATGCTGATTCCCCTCAGACCACGGCCGCCCTCATCCCGCAGGGCTGCAGCGGCCTCCACAGGCTCCGCCACCCCGGCCCGGCTGCGGGCAGAGCGGCTGTGATCAAAGGAGCCGTCGCGGCCCGGGCCGCACCTCGGCTCCAGCGTCGCCCGTCCGCCCCTCACAACGGCGGCTCCGGACCCGAGCCCGGTACCCCCCGCGCTCCCGTGCGGCTGCGCCGGCCGCGTCCTTCCGGGCGGGAGCACCGCCCCGGGCGGGCCGTGGCTGGCGGCGGCAGCGGGGCGATGTCGGAGCCGCCGCGCAGCCCGCCGGGTTCCATGCCCCTCAGCCGCCTGGCAGAGCCGCTGCTGCGGAGGCTGAGCGAGCTGCTGGACCGCGCGGCGCCCGGCAAGGGCTGGCGGGAGCTGGCGCAGCGCGCGGGGAGCCGCGGCCGCGTCCGGCTGAGGTGAGGGGCGGCGGGGAGCCCCGGCGCGGACGGACCGCGCGTGTTGGAGGGGCGAGGGTGAGGCCGCGGCCTCGCGAAGGGAGCAGGGAGGGGCAGGTGCGGAGCCGGGTGCCGGCCCGGGGCCTCCTGGGCCAACCCGGGTTGCGGCCCCGTTGCCGGCCTGCTGAGCGCGGCACGGGGAGCGCCGGGTGGCCTTCCCTGCGCCGGCCCTGTGCGGTTAACTTCTTCAGCTTCTCCTTCCTAGGTCGCTTTCTGTACATCGCTTCCTGCTCACTTTGCTCTCTGTGCCTTCAACAGGTCTTGCCTTAGGGAGCGTTGTCCGAAAGGCAAGGCGCTGCGAGAGCGGGGCTGGGCGTGCTGAGCGGGCATGGCCCCTCTCTGACGGCAGTGGCTGTTAACGTGGGGAAACAGAGACTGAGGTCCGCACTGTGGTTCCTTTGTAGGGCCTATGGCTGTAATTCTTTACCTGTATTATCCACTCAAATGCAGTGACGTTCTGCGTGATAAGTGTAAGCATCTTTCCTGCCGCTTTGTGTGGCACTGTGAGTTAATAAGCATGGATGGATCCACAGCTCTACCCACGCCCTTGCTGTCGGTGTTAGTTTAATCTGCTGTGATTGAAAGCACGTGAAGCTTTAAAGCTGAAGCTTAGAAGTGTGAAAGTTTACACCTGGAGACACTCAGAGGGTGGTCATGCACTGGAACAGGTTGCCCAAGGAGGTTGTGGATGCCCCGTCCCTGCAGGCATTCAAGGCCAGGCTGGACGTGGCTCTGGGCAGCCTGGTCTAGTGGTTGGCGACCCTGCACTCAGCAGGGGGGTTGAGACTCGAGGTCTTCGAGGTCCTTTTCAACCCAGGCCATTCTATTGTTCTATGATTCTATAATAAATGCACTGGAACTGTTAGGAGGCTGCAGCAGTCAGTGCTCTAGCAGCTGCTCTGGGCATCTCAGCCTTTCTGGGCTTTCCATGTAGACTATGACTCAGTCCTTTCTGTTCCTGAACCAGGCAGGTGAGAATGAAAGGTGCTGCACTTGTTTTTCTACTGAGACGTTGAAATGTGAGAACTAGAAGATTTCTCAGTAAATTTGGTAGCAATTGTTAGTTCAAGCATCTCTTGTTTCCAGAGCGTGCGGTTCATTAATACTTATTTCTGTCTGTGGGAGCATTGCTTTATAATGTCTGGACTCCTGAAACTTGAAGGAAATACTATAAATTTGTTCAAATCAGATGAGATATTCCCTTCTCTCTGTTTTTTCTTTTTTAATCAAAACTGTTTTTTTAACTCATCTCCATTTTTCAGAAAGAATATTAAGAAGTTCTATGCCGTGTCCTATGTCTTTTTATTTTGCAGCCCCCTGGAGTTAGAACAGTGTTCCCTCAAAGTGCTGGAGCCAGAAGGAAGCCCAAGCTGGAGCCTCTTGAAGCTGCTGGGTGACAGGGGCTGCACAGTAGTGGAGCTGGTGGAGTTCTTGCAGGCCTTGGAGCACACAGAGGCTCTCCAGTGTCTCAGCTATTCAGGTCAGCTCTGGTTTGTACTTCCACTGCGTTGGAAGTACACTGCAACCATGCGTTTTGCACTGGAAGTACTGAAGTATTTATTTCTACAGTAAAAGCATTGTTAGCGTTTGAATTCTAGTAAATGGTATTCGTTTATATGATTCTGAGATTAAAAGTAGGTCAAGTAGATAAGCAGGCTTAATGCAGTATTGTTGTAGGCTTGGACTTGGCTGCATATATATGACAGGTGCTGTTGTTCTTTCTGCTAACTTGTGTTCTGTATTCAGCTCTGCCTTTGGGAGGTGTTTATAGAACAGAAGTAGTTGGGTTAGAAAGACCAGTAGCTTTGCCAGCCATTTGTTCAGGCTACAGGTTTTGTGAACTGCATTTCATAGCTTACCCTAATTGAAAGGGAAGGGTTCAATTAGCACCAGTTCTAGTGCACCTTGAATCCATTCCAGGTTGCTAATTGGACAGCAAAACAAACAAAGTAGCAAAGAACTAGGTTATTTTCTGCTGTCTAAGGCATTCAGCTTGCTTCTTCATAAAAAGTTTAGAAGTGTGGGCAGTGCAAGGGCGTGCACAGTAGGAATGCAGACCAAATTCTTCTTGTTCTGGTTCAAGACTGTGCACCTTTTTTATGTCCTCCCTCAGGATATGGTAAAATTCAATTGCTAGGGTGTTACAAAAGCTTCCTTTGAAAATAGGGAGTAGGAATGAGAATGAAACTAGCAAGCTGTCTGATATACTGATAGCTGTTCTTTTCTTTGGATAGCCTGAAAAAAGAAGCCATGGACTTAGAATTATTGTTAAAACAACGGTGGAGTTTTTCAGATAAAGTACTATAGCAGTGGTTTGCTGCCATTTCATCCAGTTAAGGCATCTGCTTTGTACTAAACTAGGAGCAGCAGATTTTTTGAGCAAAGTGTGATTGAGCTATGGGATAATTTTGTGCACCTGAAGTATACCACAGTAGGCTTGGCAGGGAGGAGGGGACTCAGTGTCATATAATTGAGGCTGGACTGTGCTTCTGAGAGGCAAGAGTTTGTTTGTAGGGATGTGCAGCAGTAGTATGCTGTGTTGTTTATGGTGGTTGATGGAGGAGAACTGAAAGCAAAGAATATTACTGACTCAGGCTTGTACTAAACCATCCCTGCACTGAGCCAAAACATTGTGCTTGCTTGACCTGTAATCTCCTTGAGTATTGCCATGATTGAGTTTGCAGACCTTTATGTAACTGTCTGTCATGTCATATTCTGGCTGTTAGTGCATAGATAGCTAAGGTACCTTGTGTGGAGGAGAACAAGCCAACAAGGAAACTTCTGCCAAATCCTCTTTGAAAGGCAGAGATTGTCTATCTTGCTGTTAGTTAATCTCTGTGAGGTATGATGGAATGAGCTACGTCTGCTGTAAGGAGGGCTAGATAGCTTAGAGAGAGAGAGAGAAGATGAAACCAGGAGAAAGCAAAGCAGAAGGCATTTGAAGAAAATTTATTTCAAAGACTTTTTGAACTATTCAAAAAGAGGTAGTAGTAGTAGTTACAGTTAGAGTGAGTTTATTTAAATATTCAGGGTGTGATACACTTGAAATCAAAGTACGTGTTCATAACTGCTCATTTGTTCTAGTAAACAAAAAGAAAGCTTGAATGTTGCTTTAGGGTGGGATTGTTTAATAAAGACCTTTATGGTTGTCATACTGGTTTTTAGACCATTTTCTAGCAGGTTAGTTTATGCAGTTAAAGACCCAAGCTTTTGTGAGCTTTTGAGTACACTGTTGTAATACTGATCTGTTGGTGATGGTACTTCAGTGCCTTTATGGCACAGATGTATTGTTATAAGCTGAGAAGTTGTTTTGCAGCTACAAAAAGACCTCAGAGAATCACAGGCTCCAACAATCAAGACCCAGAACTTACTTGCTTAGTCTCTCTGAGTTTACAGACTTGTCTGCTGCATTGTATTAACACTAGAAAATGTTCTTCTTCTTAACACAGAAAATTGTAGTAACTTTTAAATTCTTTTTGTTGTTGAGCAAACCACAGCATCCTATTCCTTGGGTCATCTCTGTCCTTTCCCTTTATTTGGTTTCTAAACTTGTGGAAAATTCACGAAATTATAAGAGTTTTTTCCCAGTCTCAAAAGGAAAAAGGCATAATATGCAATTTGTGTTACTAATGTCTAGTCTTTGTGTGCTGTGGTGATTGAAAGGAGAGCAAAGAGATATTTCCCCTCTCCAAACTGACCTCTCTCTGCAGTGGTTTAATCACTTCAGCCTGAATGTGAATAATTGAGACAGAGTTTCCAGAAATGATTGAAAATGCTTACCAACGCCTAAGCTAAGAACATAACAGTTGGATTGTAGTTAATGTTTTGAGTACCTAATTTGCACTGCATGTTGCAAGGTCTGGTCAGCTTGCCATCGTTGAGAGTACAGCCTGAGCTTCTTGTAGTCTAAGGAAAACTGAAGAAGTGCCAGTGTATCTTCATTATCATTCAGAAAATTGAGTCAGAAGGTTTTCTTTTTAAGCCACTACATTTTTTAGTGTTCGCAGGAAGTAGCTATATAATACTGGATGAATGGCAGGAAAATAAATGAAACAGTGAAGAAGTTATGAGTCAGTTTTCTTAGAACTTGGTTGTAACACCTCCAAGGAGTACAAGATGCTGATCTTCCAGATGATTTGTTTTTCTCAACTACTTTTTCAAGAGGTGTCTGTGATGCAAATCAGGAAAGATTATAAAGAATAAAAGTGCAAATCTTCTGTCCCTTGAACTGACATTATAAACTTCCTGTTTGCCTTGTTTGACGTTGGTGATTGTGATACTCAAAGCTATTTAAAATGTTCCCTTTAACTCAGAAAAACAGCAGAGGAAGTATTAAATGAGAAATTTGAAATATCAGTCTCCAGAGCAAGGCTCTAGGAGGAAGTTGTTTTAGGAGAAGGTAGGCAAGGAATTTTCAAGTCCAGTACCTAGGCTGGAATAGCTTCCAGTGTGGTCAGCTGTTTCAGAATCAGGTTTTGTATGGAGGAAGCTAACAGAGCACACTTCTCTGCTAGACAAGGACCACATGATTTCCATACACCATAATCTCTGTTTCAGTCTGTTGACCACGTGTGTTTCTGCTTTAGTTTTAACCTGTTGATCAAATTGATATGGTTTCTTCCTCAAGCACTTTCTTTTAGGACAAACTTCTGATGTGTGACTAAACCGTTAAATGGGAGAGCTGGGGGAAGCAGAGAAAACTCCTGGCGTAGTGCAGTAAGAAGGCTCGGAGCAAATTACAGTCCTGAACTGGGATGTTTGTGATCTCTTTCGAGCTATTTTTGCATGCAGTTTCTGTTTACTTCGCATTATTCTGTAAGGTTATTCGCCCAGTAAACTGGAATGCTGCCACTGTGCCGGGCTACGCTTTCAGCTTCTGCAAAGCACATTCATTAAATGATAATGAAGAAACCTGCTTTCTCCCAAAATAGGGAAAGAGACCAACTCTAAACAAAATGAAATCTAGTATGAATACCTATTTTGTGTGTGATTCTTAATTCCAGAGAGTAATGAGAAGGTACTGAAGTGGTTTTGTATCATTCACTATTTCCGTGTTTTCCTATAACCGGTGTTGCAGCAACTCATCACTAGCATGTGCTATTACTTACGGTCCCACTGTGTTTGCTACATGCATGCACCATCCATAATAAGGAAGAAAAATCATTAGACTGAAGCATTGTCACCTCGGCACTGCTGAACACCTTGCCCAGAGGTGCACACATTCTTTGTCAGCACCCTGAGGTTAAGCTTTCTGTTCTGCAGATGACTTTTCTTTCTCCCCCCTCCCCCTTCTTCTTCCTATGACCTTGGTTATAACAGCAGATCTGTTGTGGGGGTTGTGCTGTAATTAGATCTCTGTACTGGTCTAGGTTAAGAAAACAACTGGATCATATCAGACTGCTATCAGAATTTCACTCACACTATTTCCTGGCAGTTAAAATCTGAAGTGGAAAATTTTACCTTGCACATTGGTAAAAAGAAAACCCCCGCCCTGTGCTCTGCAGGAGCTAAAGCCATAAAGGAAACTGATGTTGTCTAATAAGTTGCATGAGCAATAGTTGAAAAACACGGTATGTTGTAGTTCAACCAGCTCTTACTGTTTTGAACCCTCCCTCAGGCTGTGCCTTCTCTCATAGCTGAAGCTCAACAAGTTAAATTATTAGGAGTGAGCAAGCTCCAAAACGTATGTTGTGGGAATACCCTTCCCAGAAAGAATACGTAATGCCACTGAAAGTGCTGTTTGCTTTAAGTAAGAGATAATGAGGTATTTTGAAATTAAAACGCTTTGGGGCGAGGGGCTGGACTGATCTCCAGAGATCCCTTCTAACCCCCGTGGTTCTGTGGTTCAAGCATGGATTTGTGTAATGAAAGACAATTTTGGATGTCTTAAAGTTATCTGACTAAATGAAACTGTCTATATGCACAGAGAACCCAGATTATTTTCAAGTATATTTAATGACAGAAACTTTCTTTGCTTAGAGGACAATTTAAATGTAAATTTAAATTTCGAGTTGTATTTCTTAATAACTTTCCTACATGTAAATTCTCTTTTAAAGGCATAAAGATTGTTGTACAGCCAGACTCTCAAGCAGTGCTCTGTGGCCAGGTTGTCAAGCTGTGCTGCTGGGCATCAGGACACCCATTTGTGCATTACCAGTGGTTCAAGCAGAAAGAAGAGGTAATAGTTGATAGAGAATACATGTGCATATACGTACATATTTTTTTTAATTTGTGGAAATCAGTAAGTAACAATTCCACAGACTAATCTGTGATACTTCTAGTGCTGAATTGGATTTTCTCTCCAAAATTTTTTTTGAAGGGCTAATGAGCTCAATTACATAAAGAAAAGTTTGCTTCATCTACTAATAGAAATGTAAGTTGAATAACTGCTCCATGGTGACCCTGACAGCGTGCTAAAACAGTGAGGTAGTTCAGTGTGTTCGAAGCCCTCTCTCCTTGGATACTAATCTTGGAAACTGCAAGTTCATTTGTCTAAGCCTACCATGAAGTTTCACACAAGCTACTCAGAAACTGCCACGCTGCAAAAATGCCAGTCACCATTGGTTTTAGACAGATGAAAACTGGTTCATAAGACTGAACAATTGAAGACCTGACCTCAGTGGTGTTAGAGACTTCTTCAGTGAAATGCTGGAATGTATGTGAGCCTGTATCTGTAGCGTTCACGTGGCAGCGCTTTTGCCCATGTTTCTTGTCTGGTTATCTTCCTACTGTGACTAATTTCAGGAAGAGTTTTTCGACCAGCTTAAAAACTCAGCTGTCTTAAATAGAGGCATACGAATCATTCCTGGAAGAAAATCTGTCTCTAAGCTACTAAGTATATGGAACAAAACTTTCTCATCCAAAAATTTTTAAGCAAAGGAGTTGAAGCTGCTGTTAATGGACACTGAATAAATATTCTAATGTTTGATCCTTGTGTAGATTAACTTAATCTAAACTTTTAAGTACTTCTTGGTTCATGTGTCACTCAGGTTCCCCATGGTAATTCTCCAGAACTGGTTTTAAATCCAGTGAAAGTGGACGACGCTGGCTTTTACATCTGCCGAGTGAACAGTGAATCCTCGTTTACATTCAGTCGGTGGGCACGACTGGAAGTTTGTGATCTCCAGGGTACAGCTCACGGTGAGTGGCAGGGCCTTCTTACAGTGGGAAACTTCTGTGCGGATTGCAACTTAAAGCTTATCAACACGTGAGTTAAACTGGGTCTTTTTGGTGTGAATTGCATCTTCACGGGTTTAGTAAATGTGTTAAGTGCATAAGAAAAGTCACAGTAATTCAGATGCACCTACGTTAAGTCCATATGGATCATGGCACTGGCTTGAAGATAGGTTTACTTCACTGATGGGGTAATCTCCATCTGCAGCATACAAAATAAAAAGATGGAAGTGGACGAGTGAAAAGAATTGAGTAAGAGCAGAAAACCGATAGGATTATATAGCTGTCCACTCAAGAGTATCTAGCCAGTACTAGAATTTATTGTTAGTTGACTGATCTAGTGCTTGATCTAGAGGTTGCCAACTCTGCCTGTAGCCAGTGGGTTGGAACAAGATGATATTTGAGGTCCCATTCAATACCAGACATTCTGTGATTCTGTGACTGTAAAGTAAATCTTGGAAATCTGCTTCTTGGATTTAGTTTATTAATACTGTGCACTTATTTGTGGTTTCTGAGGTTGCTGAAATGGTGTTCTTTTCTTTTTGGTGTGTGTAGGTTTGCGTTTTGTATATTTTTTATAGAATAGTCAATAGTTTTAAATGAGGATAGGTTGTGTGCTAAGTCTACCTTTTAAAGCAAACAAAACAAAAAACTAAACTAAATTATTTAATCTAATAGCCTGGCCTTGTTCTCGGCCTAAAGGTGAATGAGAAAAGCAGCTAAAGAGTGCAGCTGACTTCTGCTCCTATCTTCACACTGTAAAGACTGCATATTTTGTGTTGTGTCACGAGTCAGTAGTGTTTCCCCCTTGCATCCTTCATATAAAGATGTCAGGAAAATGAAATTATCTTCCAGGAGAAGATGAAAAGCTATTTCAGTGTCCTTTGAAATCTGTGGAGAGAATGCTTGTGGCAAGAGGAAAATGTCTTCAAAACATTACTATCTACAAAGCAGCTGCAAAGAGAAATGAGCTATCTTAATACTTACAAGTCATAGGCATGAAGTGTCTGTATTTCAGCAAGAGAGTTTGGCTAGACACTGGAAAATACTTTCTAACAACAGGGGAAATTAAACAGTGAAATAAGTTAAGCAGATAGGCATTTGTTGGAGATTCAGTGGTCTATCTGCATATATTGGACAAGATGTAGTTAATGCACTGGATGAACATGTTTTCTCTGATTGTATGGTCTATATTAAATTTTATGGAAGCCCTTTTCTTGTTTACTGACTTTCTTTGCAGGACTTGCATGACAGTGTAATTAGAATCAAAATATTATGGGTATTATCATTAAAAACAGTGTCCAAGTAATTAACTCCAAATGCTTTCTGCCCCCATCCTATCCTCCCCTCAGCTGGCCAGCAAGGAGATTTGACTTTTAACACTTAATGCATGGGATAGCCATTGTAATTTTTGAAACCAGGAACCCCTGATTTGAATCTGTTGCTGTTAAAGTCACAGGTATTGCTTAATAAAGAGTTGTTGGTTTTTTTTTCCCTTTCTAGAAATGGGAAATCTTTCTGTGTTATTTGTGCTCTAGCTGAAAAAGGAGAACTTTCTTTGCCTTCAAGTACATATGCTAAAGTTTTTTTTCACTTTTGCTTTCTGAATAAAATCTCTTTCCTATCATTAAACTTTCCCTCTAATTACCAGATTTTTACATTGACTTTTCTACAGTGAAGCAAACAAAATCATGTAATGAAATTCTCATTCCTGTGTGCACACCTGCACACATCCTCAGTCTGTCCCTTGGCAGCAATACTTCTTTATATTTGCTCTTCTCTCTAAATCCTTTCTATAATATTTTTCCATTTTGCAGCTGTGCCCTTTTGTAATACTACTGGCAGGAATAAATGATGCATAGGAACTTCTGAGGTGTGTTTTTTGTGCGGTCCTGTTTTACTTTTCAGCTGAAAAAATGGAATGCACTTGTGACTCATTATTAGCATACTCCTTACAGACAAGTACATTAATTTTATTGCTGTTAGAACAGACTGTTCTAGTTTCGGGGAGATGTGCTGTACATTATTTATCTCACTTTTTCCCCCCTCATTTTTTCTTTATTTTTTAAAGGGAGCTTAATTGGTTTGCCCGAAAAGAAGCTGTGCATTTGTATTCAGCCTCAGCCACAAAACCTGACTGTGGGAGATGCTTTGGTATTAGAATGTGGAGCTGTTGGAAACCCAATTCCTCAATACCAGTGGTTCAGAAATGGATTTCCTTTAGCAAATGGAAGCAAAAATGTCTACATGGTAAGTTATCACACAGTGCCATCCTTGGGAGATTAATATATTACCACCTTCAGCATACCGTGTAATATGTCCATGAAGAAAGTAACTTCATCACAGCTTTTATAACATCTGTGCAAGTGCACAGCTCTCCTGATCTGTTACTCAGGTGCTGATGCTGTTCTGAGGCTCCAGCGTGCAGAATTATAATCATGAAGGTGTTTGAAATGGTAGTCGTGGTGTGGAAGTCCACAGTACATTTTGGGTTATTGACATAACACAAAGATTAAGTACCAGTAAAAGTTAAAGTGTCTCATTCTATCCCGTACTGTAAAGCTCTGTGTAAGATCAGTTACATTTAGTACTGATAGCATCTCAAGCCTGTTGGACAGATTTGTGTCCTTTCTTCAATTCTTGAATGCATTTCTAGAACATCTAACGTAGAATAAGGGTATCAGCAACTGTTGGATTAGTTTAGGCTTTGCTTTTAATTTTTAGTGGGTTTTTTTTTGGGGGGTGGCTTAAATGAAACTGATGCAGATATTCTTCTGGGGGCTGGCAGGATGACTTCTAGTTGTGCTCTCACTTAGGTATCTTGTGTGGACATGGAACATGGAGGAACATACTGGTGTCATGTGTTCAATGACCAGGAAGACCAAGACAGTAAGAAGATAGAAGTCATTATAGGTATGGAATTCGTCGGTTTTATACAGATCAGATGATTTATCAACTTCTTCCCTAATATTAGAATTTCTCAGACTTCTAGTATTAAGCCAAACACTTAGCTGCCTGTATTTTTAGCTTATCTGTTTATTAAAATAGCTGTGCTTGCTGGCAGCAAAGGCAATTTTATAGTTCTATGAATTGTGAAGTGGTTTGGGTTTTTATGGTAGCTAACGTAGAGATGCTAACACTTTGGCATTGCTACTGGGAGCATGGCTTGTCAACAGATGGAGAGCTGATTTCTTTATCTTCATGTTTTTTGACAACTGAGTAACAGCTTAAACCTTGAGATTTCGTTAAGATCTTGTTAGTGATATGAACTGTTATGTGGGGTTCTTCAGCTATCAGGGCAGGTGAGATTATTCATAGCAAGTGAAATAAATGGTTATAACACTGATTAGTGTGTGTGCTTGTATTTGCAGTAAAATAAACAGGGAAAGATCTGTTTGTATAGCTTCCAGATTCATCTGAGAATATTATTGCATAATTCATATGAAAAGTTCTTGTTAAGAAATATTATAGTGCTCCAGAATTGTATTAACAATTACTATAAATATCGTAGCCAGTGTTGACAGATTTATAGTGCAGAAAAATGAGCCAGATTGGAAGTGAACTTTGTCTTCCACTTTGTGTTCTAACTCTCATAACTGAGAGAAATTGTCTTCCAATTCTCCCCCCTCCCCTCCCTTAAAACACAAGGAAGGAAAGCTATGGCAGTGGAGTGCACAGAAGGTAAAGTAATTCTTCAGTTGTGAATCACTTTTAAAAAATTAACAATGGGGATGATGGATTATTGTGTGTTGCTGAAAAGCCTACATGGATAATGAACTTTGCTGTGCTTTAAAACAGTGATGGGTGATGGAACATTTCCTGCTGCATGTGCTTCTCTCTACTTTGCCCTGATATCAAGCTACTTTCTCCTGTAGTATTCAAAGTTGAATTCTACACTGTTTTTGTGTCCTGTGTTTGATGTTTCTGGTAAGATCTAATGATCTTCATGAGATTTCTTTGGCTGGGCTCAGGAAGCAACATCTCTGCAAGAAAATCTGGTAACATTCAGGAGCCTGAATGGTCTGGAAGAGTTGGATAGAGCTCATTCCAGTCAGCTCTGTGTCTGTAAGATGTGTTTCCAGCAACCTTATTAGGTTTGTTTCTTTTCTTCTTTGCATAGCTACTACGCCATCAGTTGATTATTGAGAATCTCAAAGTCTGTACAATTTACACAGTGGGATAATCATATGGAAAGATGTAAGGCTGCTTACAGCAGCACACTACCTCAGGCTTCTCTGTCAACAGTGATGAAAACAGTTGCATTTTCAAGGCACTGTACGTGGCTCTCTGCCCTTTGTTTCTTTGGAGTCAAACTGCTGTGCAACCTTTCTTGTTCAAAGTTTAACAGGAGCCACCGCTGCTCTTTTGCCCCTTTGCTGAAGGTTTGACATTGTGAGAGTACTGTGTACCACAACATACAAGTAGCACAAATTCCAATATCAACCACTTCCACAGTTTAGCTTCTGTAACAGGTCATCTCCTTAAGCGTTAGCATCCTTTCTGGCTTGGGAGGGTGTCTGCAGTAAATGATGGATGCTGTGCAGAAGCCTTGCTACCTGCAATTCAACCAGCTCTGGAAGCAGAAGATCATGCCGGGGGCTGAACTCAAATTAAGATTTGCTTGGATGCAAGTTTGTTCTGCTACGAAGCTACATTAAAACCCTTGCTATTTTCACTTTAGTTAGGTAGAGTTTCCCATGTGAGCATATGCCTGCTTCAGTTGATCTGCCACATGCTCCACTGCATGGAGTAGGCATGCTCTGAGGGGCCTCACATAAAGGACTTTTATTTTCCGTAATTTCCAGTGTCCTGAAAGTAGTCAACTGAAATCTGTGGTAGTTTAGAGTGTTTGAAAATTGTATCTGAAAGTTATATCCCCCTGAATGGATATGGCTTTACGAAGAAATACTTCTTGCTCAGGGATGTTGCTTCTCCAGCAGTCCTCAAAGATCTCTTTTTCACGTGAGTGGTTCTGATGTCTTATTCCTTATTCATTTAAGCTGCTTGCATGCCCATGGGACTGAGGCATGGTGTGTTTCTCCCTTTGTTTTAGCTCTATTGTAATGCTGTGTCTTGCATATGTGGTTAACATAGTTCTCTTCTGTGCATGTGGAATAAACATATGAAAGTTAGATTTACAGAAATATGAAGCCAGAAGTATTTTTGAATTTTTTTCTAGCTTTTGGCTTCTGTTAATAATGACATGACAATTACATATTTATTAATGAAATAGATACTTTTTTGGTACTTGCTTAAACTTAATTTTATTGGTGTGTGTCTCCACAGAAGAGCTAAGTGATCTTCAAAAAACGGGTAAGTGACGTGTTTGAAAAGCTTTAATTTCACATCTTCATTTCTTGTTACAAATAACAATTGCTGAAGCCTAACTGGGTCATAATGTTTAGTTTACATTACTTGGATGTTTTTATAACTGGAGATTTAATAGTGGCAGATACTCTGTTCAGAACAGCACTGCTTTCTGGTTTCAGTAAACTGCCTTGAAGATATACAGTGAGCCACAGAGTTGCTATTGGCTCTGCAAAATCACACCAATCCTCTCTTTTTTTCTGTTTGCATACTTACTGTGTTTACTTTTGCAAATACAGAAGGAATTATCTTTTGTTCTCTTGTCAATGGCTTTGATGGACTCTTGCATTTTAGTACACGGATGCTTTTTCAGATGATTAAGGTGAACAGGATGCAAGATATCTCCCTATCCCCAAAAGACTGAGTTAATGTATTTCATAAATTCATATAAATTGGTGTGAGCTAGTGTGACTTGAAGCCTGTTTGATATTTATTGTAAAAACAAAGGTCTGGAATAGTACTCCCTGAGGGAATTGTCCCTGCAACAGTGTTCCTAAAATCTCAAATCACATAGTTTCTTGGGTTAGATATCAAATGTTTCTTTCACCCAAGGTTACATCAGTAGCATTGTCATGATACATGTTATTCAGAGTTCCATTCTGTGGGACATTAGACATTCCTGTCCCTTTGTTAAGTACAAAACAAAAGTATTTCACGTGTCAAATTGTTGTCCCTGCTAAGCATTCCCCCATCTTTCATTTCTGCATTTCATTGGGATTGGATGAACTGTTCTGGATGTTACTGAAAGTGCTGATGTGCGGTGTGCAAGGTTCAAAATTATACCCTAAGCATCTGTTATCTCTACGTATATAGGACTAGCTATTTGAAGCCTGCTAGAGTAGGTGAAAGATATCAGGTAAATAACTGAAAACAGTGAAGGAGTAACTTACTAATCAAAGCAGTAGTGGTGGAGTGTTGGTGTTGGAATGTGCAGTTCATTTGCTGATGCTGACGGCTGTGACTGTACTCACTGATGATCTGTTGTAATCTCTTTCAAGCAGACCTACAAGCACAATTCAGCGACAGACCTTTTGGTAAGTGCTTTTGTAGTTGTGGCTTCTGCCATTGCTTGTGAAATAACTTGCGAAATAACTGCTAGGAAGGAGGCATCTGTGTGTTTTGTAGCCCTTTGTAATGCTTGGCTGCCCTTTCAATAGTAGGCTGTGATGGGGGCACCTGTATTTTTAGTGACTTGGTGGAGTGTCTACAACTTCTGATCTGTTTCAGGTTACCGTTACAAATCCTTTGTCTGTGACCTTAACAAGTGTGTTACACCATTACTTTGAATGCTTCAGCAGGTTGGAGACAGTGGCATTAGGATGATGGTAGTCTACCTACTAAGGCTGTACTGTCCTTTCAGGCTCAGTTTTAGCTGTGCACAGTGCATGGAGACCTCAAACTGCAGCTCAGAGGGGTAGATGGATAGCAGATGTGCAATTTGAAGTATACCTGCTGGGTTTTTATTTGCATTCTGAACGTTGCATGGTAGACTTGACTGTGGCCAGGCACGTTGTCTTGTTGGTGCTAAACTGGTGGAAAGGCTGCAGGTGTCTGCCACAATCTTATCACTCTTCTTCATGTAAGTGCTCCCCACTCCTCGTTCATGTTTTCCAAATGATTTAGAAAACCTGTGCTTCTTGTACTTTTTCGACAGCAGGATTCTACTATCACTATTCACATTTCTCTTCTGTAAAGATGGTTTACGCTGTTCAACACCTGGCAGGTTTTCAGCTGCAAAAATGTTAAAAGCAAGTTGGGAGTCTTGGTAAAGAAACTGAAATATTAAATGTTGAGGCAGTGGACAGGCACCTTCAGTCAGTGTGGGGTTACTGACAGAGGAAGGTTTGGGGCATTCGTATGATTCCATTTGCCACTGGAGCAGTAGGGCAGTAATTCCTACTGAAGAGTAGGAGTAACAAACAAACCAGAGGAAAAATACCTTGCTTTGAATACATGATTTTTGCATCTCAGTGTGGAGTTTTGAGATAAAAATGAGGCTACTAGTCTCTAAAGCACTCCTGTCAGTGTAATGTTTTTCTTTTCTTTCATTGGCTGCTCTGTTTCTCAGGGCATAAATATTTGTGATTTTACTAAAATCCAAGGAAGGACCTTAGACAAACCTTAACAAACAGAAGAAAGACCTCTGACGTTTGACCTGCATAAAGCTTAAGGAAAGTTTATGTATCAGTACAGGCTTCTACTTAAGCATACTATAGTTTAGAGAGTTGCAAATATAGGAGATGGAGATATGAAAGTGGTCTTTTTTTGTGTGGTGTTTTGTGGTTTTGTTTTTGTTTTTTTTAAGAAACACAAGAAAAATTATTTTGAGGGACGGGAAGTGTAAGTGGCCGTAGCTTTAGCAACTTGCCATAAAAACGTTCACGTTGATTATATTCTTGGATGTGGGAATTCAGAAATTGTGCTGTCAGGAAACATGAAAGCAGTGGCAGATAGCCTTGGTGACTCGACCTGTCTTGACAGATGGCCTGGTCTTAGATGCATCGCAGCTCAGACATGTTGACTGTCAGAACATGCTGGAATGTTGCTTTGGTTTTTGGATGAGAATGAGTTCGGCTGCATAGCTGACACACGATGACTTTCAAATATTGTACCTCAAGTGAGACTGGATGTTATTTTCACTTCAGAAGAAATTAAATTTGAAGGTGTTGAACCCAGGGAATACATTAAATGTGCTGTGGTTTTACTTTTTTTTCTTTGTTTTTGCAGCAACAGACAAGGTAGCTCTGTTAATAGGAAATATGAGCTACTGGAATCACCCCCAACTCAAGGCCCCAATGGTGGATGTCTATGAATTGACCAATTTGCTACGACAGCTGGATTTCAAAGTTGTTTCTTTGCTGGATCTTACTGAGTCTGAGATGCGAAATGCAGTGGATGAATTTTTACTTCTGCTAGACAGAGGAGTGTACGGTGAGAACCTGTGAGATTCTTTCTGAAGTACTTCAGTTTTATGATGTCAAGTACACAAACATTAGCTACCTACTTCTGCCAGTTTCAAGTATGTAACAGCAAAACAAACTATTGTACTTTTCACACTCTACTTACATGCAGAACACCAGCATTTCCTTTGATTTCGGTTAAAAACATTATTGTTACTCTATTATTGGAAAGATGAAATCTTTGATCTTTTTTTCTTTAACCACACCTAAAACTGCAGCGTACTGTTGTGTTTATTTGCTAACAGCTGCTGCATCTGCCGAGCATATTTGGCAACATGCTGTGCAGAAGATGCACATTTATAGTAAGTCCTTAGTACTGCTTTGGTAATCTTTTAAGCAGGAGTGGTCTGTTGTGTCTTTTTTATTAGTGTTATGGCAAGGAGCTCACAGCAGAGTAGTTGCAAATGTGTAATTCCAGCATACTAATGTAGTCCATGCTGCTCTCAAGAGACCTCTAAAACACCTTTTTACACATCTTCTCTATCCTCCTTCCTCCTTTCCTGTGCCTGCAAGTTGCTTTTTTTTGTTAAGGTTAACCAACCCCTTGGCATATTCAGGCTGCATTTGCGTTGGGAAGGTGGGGAGCAGACATAAGTAGAGCATGCTTACTCAGTATGTTCTGAGCTTACTTTTGGAACCCTTCTGTTCACTTCCTGTCTTTCTACTGGATGTCTGCAGAATGCTCTTTCCTTATGGATTTCCATCCTTCTGAAGCTCTTTGGGAGGGGCTGCTATGCTCTTAGTCCTCGCTCACGAGATCTTTAAAGGACAGAGGAAGAGGTCTGCTTTTCTCTGCCTCGACACTAAGCTGCATTCTGATACCAGGTGTGTTGGCGGTAGAGAGGGTGGGGAGGGAGAGCATCTTTTGCCCTCTTCTTTTTCTGCCAAGCATTCAGGTTACGTAGAAATCCTTGTTTTGAATTGCAGTTCCTTTCAGTTGGCATGATACTGACCTGCCAATCATAGATTTTTTTTCATTAAGTTCTTCACAAGGCATGAAAAACCTCTGCTCACCTAAATTTCTACTTCAAAAAGCAAACTGAAGAAAAGCTTTTCTTTAGGAAGAAAGTTTATTTCTCTTGTTGATGGACTTTAAAGAAATAAAATAGAAAATAATTCATATTATCATTTGTAGAATATGCCTCCCATAAGGAAAGATATTAACTGAGAAACTGATGAGCTACAGATTCAAGTTTTGAATTTTCTGCAGTTGTGAATACTTAAGGGCTTTATGACTTTTATAACCAGTCAAGTCTGGTATAGTTGCTACTACTGATATGCACTGACTTTTAGATTACTTGGTAAGAAAAAGAATGTACGAGAAAACTTGACTTTGAGAGGCAGAACGCGGTGACTGGCACCGGGAGGATATGGTGAAATTGATCCACTGAGCAAAACTCCTTTGTCTCAAGTGGAAAAGGCCAAGAATGGCCTGATGTGGAGAGTTAAAAGATAAGACTAAATATAAATTTATTCGGCTTTGAGGACTTTGGTGCTGGCATTGTCATTATTCTTCTGAAAGCTGACTGCGTAAATGGCTGTTGAAATTCTTTAGAACAGAGACCAGGCAGGTCATCCGATTGTCTTGTTTAAATTGTAGTCCCATAGTTCTGTTCAGCCAAGAAAACGTTCAATTCTTCTTTGGAACATAAGGTCAGATTATTTCTGACTTTTTAAATGGTGTGTTACCTGATGCTGTGTGGAGGACTGGGTGATCTGACATTTGGGCATTTATCTCAGAGCCAAAACTCGCATGACGTGAAGACTAATTATGGCAGTAAGGTTGAGTAGACTTTCTGGTAGTAGTTTTCTTGGTTTATTCCCTGGGGAATAGATGTGCTCATGCACCTAGGTGAGTTTTTAGATTCTTGCACCTTTTCAGTTCTTTTCTGTAGTTGCTGACATGCAATGAGAAGATAAAGTATTGAAAGACTTGAGAGAGTTTCTCACCGGCACGATGTGAAAGCTCTTACAAGCCATATTTTTGTATTTTTTCCAACAGGCTGATATTTCAAAAAGGAAAGCAGAGCATTCTTTTGGTAATGTTTAGCAGTAGCTACTTCGATTTAAATGGTCGCTTTCTTCTTTCTGGATAGTGTCTATTAATGTCTTAAAGAATATAAAAGATGCAGCCAGTCACAAATAGATAATGATTTATTGCATTTTTAGTGGGCATAGCTCCAAACGGAGGCATAGCAGCAACTCCTGTTTAGTCCTTGTTACACATACTCCCGATGCCTAATGTGACATTGTGTAATTGCTGCTTACTGCCAGGAAAGTGGCATTTCAGGCATTGCTCCTTGAGAGCAGGACTTGTAAACAACGTGATGGTGACGGTCTCCTCTCATGTTTTAGTTTATGTTGTGTTAAACGTGACATGCAATTAGCGTTCTGTTCCACAAGGGATAAAGGCATAGACCTGTGTGTTTCACAGGCTAAAAATAGTTTGACTTGTTTCTTTAAACAAACAAACAAAAAAAGCTGCCGGTACCACTTAAATGCTGACGTCTGAGGAACCTGAGCCTACTTAAAATTGTTGTGCCCAAGTGTCTAATGAGGCCCTCCAAATATGTTTACTCTATGTATGCAAAGATTTATTTCTGATCTTGTGCTCAACCTATTAACCGTTGCAGGTACTTAGCAAAAAAAGTGCAATGCAGCCATCTACTTACGGATGAAGAGAAATGTAGTTCTTTCTGAAATATTTCTATTCGTTGAGGAAAAGCACTGACAAATTGTGTTCCTGCCCTTCCCACTGCTTCTCCTGCAGCGATAGGGTGGCATGCATCTCTGTGCATTCGGTTCATGCTGCTGCAGGAGGAAGGTCGTGGCCCTTCTGCTTGCCTGACTTTGTGTCTGAGTAGCACTGGCAGTGTGAATGGCTTTAATCTGTGGTGCATTATCGAGGTGTCCTGTAGGTGTGGGCGCTCATCTTCGTCCCTGCATTGTTTTTGCTGGTGGGCTTTTCCTTGTCGTGTCAATCCCCAGTTTGTTTCAAGAGACTTGCCAGTTTGATGGGGAGGAAATGGCCCCCAGGGTGCTACGGGTCCCCGTGGGTAAAATCTTCAAGTGGCCATGCCTGTGCCAGGCTGAGTGGTTCCTCTCTCCCTGCATCAGTATTCCTAGCATAGGTCCTATGGGAATGGAGCTGGGACTGCTGCGGTGCAGGCTGACTGGGAGCTGACAAAAGGCTGAGGGCAGCTGGGGCAGTGGCCACATGGGAGCTGCATGGCAGAGCTTTGGCTAATGCTCCCACGAGGTGGCTTGAGTCCGACTGCGACCGTGCTGTTGGATGAAGCTGGGGATGGTTCTCCTCTACCAGACGTTTTTCCTTTTTCTGGTGGATGGCTGCTTATGTGCAGTGTCTTTTACCTCTGCACTCAGAACGGCACCGTGTCCTGGTGGCAGGATGCTGGACTTCAGTTTTGCCCTCACTTAGGGCAATCTCTGAGGCATGTTGAAAAAGGTAACAGTTGTGAGGAATGATGCTTTCAGGGGAGCGTCTGGACTTCACTGCTTCCTGCATAGTGTCTTAAAATATTCCATACCCATGGCATCACTTTCTAACTGACTGATCCATCAAAAGCTCCATTGTTAGGAAGCAAAGCAATCCAATGAGAGGGCAGTGGGAGTGTGAAGAGATGTTCTGTTGTAACACAGTTCCAAGTCATTCATTTGGGCTTGATTTGGGCTTGGAAAACTTAAAGTACTTCGAAGGTGTTATCTTCATTTTTTTTTCTGCCTTTCGTTCTGCCTTAGCATAGTTTCATCAGCCCAGCCTTGCAAAAAGTGAAATCTCTTTCAGTCATTCCAGTTTTGTTCTTAACTTACACTCAGTTACGTAGTTTCAAGGATAACCTCAAGGTCAAGATCCAAACTCTGTGGAAGTGAAATTTATGAGTTCCCATTTGCTTCAGATCTGACGCAGAATTATGCCCTTGGCACTTCATTTTTAACTCTTCTGAAGCAAATCATTAAGAGTGTTGTAAATGATCCGATAACACCATTATCGCTTGTTTAGATTTTAATTACGCTCTTAAAATTCTGTGCCCTTTAGACATTTACCTTCTAATTGAATCGGGCTGTTGTCATTTTCTAAGACCCTGTGAGATGAGTAACCGGGAAGCTTTTGAAGTGAAGCCCCTGGTCCTGGAGCTTACCTTGTATGCACTTGCTGGCTGCTTATCTCGACTATGCGTGTTTCCCATAAAAAGAAATTGAGCACTGCTGATTGAATGGAGCAGTTAGCAAGGTCTTGGCATAGTTGTTGATGACTTGAGTGCTTACAAGTAGAAGAGAACCTAGGGCTTAGTTTGAAGGGATAGAGTTATCTGATGGTATTCCTTTACAGGGCGGGCAGGGCTGTGTGACAGAAGTGCTTTCTTTTGCTGCAGCTACCTGTAATGGAAGAGGAAAGCATGTAGCGTTTCTACCTACGCAAGCTGAGGAATATTTTTCGTATGTTAGGGCAAAGCTTGTTTTTACTGGGTATTCAAGTTTAATTGCAATACAAATAATTTCACAGCTGCTTTTAGTAAGAATAGAGGCATAAGAAGACCATGTCTCCAGTTAACATAAGTGGTGTTTCTGCTGACTTGGGTTCAGCTGCAGCACTGCACGCTAGCTGAAAATCTGACCCATGGACTACGTTGTATAGATAAATAAAAAGCCTTAGAAAATGAAACTTGCCATTATTAAGCAAAAGGAGAGCTGGGAACAGACCATAGGAATTTTCCTTTGGATAGGTAACAGTGGGCGGAATTAGTCATTAATGATGAGATTGTCTAATTTTACTGCAAGTTGATGCAGTGTTACTGTTTGACATTTTAGTTCATATCTGTAAAACCTGAGCCCTAGGCCGTAGTCCCCTTTTCAGAATTAAGAAAACCTTTTCTTCAGTTCTACGAGGTATTTTCTTTATGTAGAACTATTGCACGCTTTTTGAAGATCATAGATCTTAAACTATGGTAGACTTGCATTCATCTGCATAAGTTAATACGTTGGATCATTTGTTGTGTTTAGGTAAGCGTGCAAAGAATTTTTTCAGTAGTCATACAGGAGTCAGGGGTCATGCAACTGTAAAGAGAGATAATGTCATCAACTGAAAATGGGCTGTTGGTGGTGCAGTAACACCCCTGTGCTCTGGAATCCTACCAAATGTCATCATGGTATGATATTTTTTTCCTCACTAAATATATCTTTTTTGTCACTCCTCATACTGAAAATTTGCAAAATAGTGTTGTAGTATAAGAGAGGTGTTTCTCTGCTGTTTTTTTTTTTTTCCCCAGTTCAATGAATTTTAAAAATTAGCAGTGGTAATAGTAAGATTAAAAAAAAAAAAAGTTTCAAAAGGGACAGCATCTTTTACAGAATTACAGAAGAAAATCCAGCTAAACTCTTCAGGTTTATCTTTTTCTGTGTGCACTGATCCCTACACAAAGCTTTGTAGTTGCACATGTGGAGAAGCTGTTTACAGTTGGCACGGTTCCTCGTGTCTCTCTGTGAGTTATATATAGGAGATAACGTTATTTCTGTTAGAGGTCATAACTCTACTTGAAGCACTTGAAGAGTATTTAGCTGTCTTTGCGTGTGATTGATATGCATTTCTAATTGATTCTGTTTCGTGAGCGCAAATATTTTAATTGTTGTCTGCTTATTGTGAAGTTGTGAAGTGGACCTTGCCCTTTTTTTTTTTTCCTCCTCTCCTTCACTTCTTTCCTGTCTTAGCAAAAGCGTTATCAGTACCAGAAACACTTGGAGTAGCTTGAAGGATCTCAGGCTCCCACAGACTTAATGTGGGGACAGAGCATGAAGTTCTGACAGTGTTAAAATTGATGGGAATCTTCCACTGTACTCTTGGGCTGTGTTTTCAGCCGTTTCTGTTTTATTATCTCAGGTTTGCTGTACTATGCTGGCCATGGCTATGAAAACTATGGAAACAGTTTCATGGTTCCTATTGATGCTCCGAATCCCTACCGATCTGCAAACTGCCTGTGTGTACAGAACATCCTCAAGCTAATGCAGGAAAAAGAGACAGGACTCAATGTGTTCCTACTGGATATGTGTCGGAAAAGGTATGGTGATCTTGAGGGAACGCTGGACTTCAAGCTGGGGGGGGATCTGAACATTCCTGGTTCTGAAAAATCACAGCCTGCACCTGAGCCATTTTAAAGTCAAGAGAATGACTTTGCCTTCGGCCTTGGCCTGATACATGAAGCTGGTGATTAGAGTTTCATTTCCGTATGTAGATACTAACCTCTTGATGTGAATGAAATTATTTTTTTCCACTGTTGTTTAAAAATTTTTAAGTGTCAGTGGTTACTAGGTAAAAGCAAAATTAGGCATCTTTAAGAAGAAAAATGCCCCTTTCCCCCTGTGCTATTAACCTTTATCATCACAGGAAGAAAGGAGAATCCACAACCAAAAGTATGTGGTTGGAACTTGATGATACTTGGAGTCCCCTTCCAACCCAAGCCATTCTATGATTCTACGTTAATTTGACAGAAGGGCTCAAGTGAAGTAGTTATTTTAGAGCTCTTAAGAGGCATGGATCTTGTGCTAGGATCTTTTATCTTAATTTAGAATTTAAATATCAACCGGTTCATCTTTTTTTTTTTTTCCTAAACATGCCAAGAGAATATTATGCCCCAATGAACTTGCACTTGAAATTAGCTCTTCTGTCAGCACGTCTGAAAATTGATCTCTATGGGATGTTTCATAATTGAAAACTGCTACTGCTCTAATGTTTGTAGAGCCTCTAAACTTCGCTGTTGATGAAATGCCAGTGACCCAGTTCGGCTTCACAATCTGATGTGAAATGTGAAAATACTGCTGCGTTAGCCTCAAATTAACTCTACAGACGTGTTTTGATTAAGAGAATTCATATAGTTTCCGTTATACCATAAAATGTCTTGTTATTGGAAGTCATTTTTGCAAAGACTGTAGCTGAACTTGATACTGCTTAATGATGGGTGATGCTGGACTGTCTCTTTACATTGTCTTTGTGAGGAATGTTCATGGTCCTGATTTTTGTCGTTAGCTGCCAAGGTTAATTCTGGAATTGTAGGCGGACAGAAGTACTGTTTCTAAACTGTACTGTTCTAATATTTTGAACAGCTGTAGTGTTGGTTATTATTATATTAATTCTCAAACCATTCTTTTAATGTTTTCATGTTTTTTTTATTGCAGAAATGAATACGATGATACGATTCTCATCTTAGATGCTCTGAAGGTTACCGCCAACATTGTTTTTGGATATGCCACGTAAGGAAATCTTTCTCCTATTTATGCCACTGGGATTGTGAGGCCAGAAGAAGGCTATTGAGATTGTATAGCTAATCTTTTATGGAAAATACCAACTATTGTGTTAAGAGACCGGTAATTTATATTGGTATCCTCAGACTATCTTGTTGACTTCATTCTTCAAATCATTCCACAGTCTCACAGTGGAAATGGGTTCCCATATTTATTGTTCTCATTCAGATATAAGGTAGTGCCAGTGAGAAAACTGCATTCAGCAAAACTGAAACTGCTGGACAGTGTTTTTGTAAAGGCTACGTGTAGAAATGTACGAATCTCTACTAAGTTGCATTTAGTTAAATTTATGGAAAAAATGTGAGAGAGATTAAGAGCAGCGTGCAGATTGTCCCATGCTTTTCTTGCTTTCCTTCTAGGTCTGAAGAGCAGTTACACTTGGATTGAGGCTATTGGAAGAGGTTACTCATGCTGAAATCTGTATAACCTCTCTTTATTAGTTTTCAAGTCATGTGTAACAGCTATTGAATGGAAATAGCCAACAACTTTAGTGAAGTCTTCTACTAAAAATTTAAGCTTCTCACACAAACAGTTCAGCATCACCTTCAGTCTGTGGTTTGGTTATGAGTGAAATCTTCCCAGGATGAGTTGTTTGCAAATGAATATGAAGAGCAGGTTGTCCTTAGGCACCAGCTGGTTTTCAATGAGAGGGTTTCTTTTCCCTATTCCCAAACGTAACTTTACTCCTTCTGTCTTTGTGTTGATCTTAATCATACAGCTGCTGCATTGGTTGTCTTTTTCATTGTCTCATATTGGTGATTTCAGGTGCCAAGGAGCAGAAGCTTTTGAAATTCAGCAGTCGGGGTTGGCCAATGGGATTTTCATGAAGTTCTTGAAGGAGCGTCTACTGGAAGACAAGAAGATTACAGTGCTGCTTGATGAGGTCGCTGAAGGTGAATTGCAGCTTACTACACTAACCATCTTTTCAGCCTGTTTATTGAAAACTTCTTTGCTTAACTAATTCTTCTCATGGCTGATGTGTTACACTACTTCAAGCTATTTCGTGTTTCATTTTGTTACAATAATAGCTTTTATCAAGCATCAGGTGATACCAAAGATCATGATATTATACAGGGATTTGGGCTTCTTTAATATGGTAACAAATCAATGTTATATTCTGCTTTTTAGTGATCCTTCTTTGTTCTGAGTCTTCTACACGGAGCTGTCCATGAAAACTACTCCAGTAATCCTTTTCCCACTGGTTGCTCACTAGCTGCTGTGTTTAGGCTCAGATTCACTAAGCTACTGGTCCTGAAACTTGTTGTTTTGAATCAGATGCCAGTATTTTTCCTTTCCTACGTTCGTCTTGTGTCCTGGAGTATTCTAACTGTTAATGTTTTGGCAGGAAAAAGAAACTCAAAATCCATCCATTAAAACATCAACACTATCTCTAACCATTATCCCACATTTTCCTATTATCAGCCTCAGCATTGAAGGGTAGAACAGATACCCACTTACATTTTGTAATGGCCACAGACCCATGAATTCTTCATCTAGGATAACAGGTTTACAAATTCTACAATGAACAAATATCCAAAAATGTTCTCCTCACCCTCCTACTTCCCTCATCCTTTTTGGCATTGCCTTTGGGTTTTCTTAAGTGGGTTAATATTCTCTGAGATTCCTTTTTTTTTTTTTTTTTCCAATTTATGCTCACTGCTCCTGCATTAGAATATGACACACAATTCTGCCTACACCCATTTTTCCTAAATGTTATCTGTTACTGTGTAACCTGTACTGTCGGGTTAATGTCACATGCTGTAGATATCCTGACTTGTGTCCTATTACTCACCTCATTCTTGAACTCGGAGTGAAGGATTGATCCCTCACAGGGGAAAACATGAAGGCATCTTCAGTTGGGACGTAGAGTGGAAATCTGTCCCAACAAGGAGACAGGAGGGTGAGGAGGGAGGTAATACAGAAGGCAGATATTTCCTAAGAAATGGAATTGGTAGTCTGTAACAGATCTGAGAGCAGACTAAACAAAATACAGGCACAGCGTGTAGAGCTCCAGCTGCTTGTGAGTTCCATCTCATCAAAAGAAGAGTGTCTGCATTGGTTGCTTCAGTCAGCTTGTGTGTGTGCATTTGGCAGTGTGAGGGAAAATTACATCAGGCAACAGGACAACCAGTGTGAGTGCTACCAGATATCAGGGGTTAGTGGGTGCACTGGTGTGCATGTGGAAAATTTCCAAAGGATTGTCAGCATTAGAGGTTCTGTATGTAAATGCTGAACAGTGCACAGCATCGAGGCTTTCTGTTTCAAGTTCTGCCTGACAGTGATTAGATTTGGAGATGTGTGGGAGGTTGGGAAGGGACAAAACCAGGCAGATGACCCAAGGTAGCCAAAGAGATACTCCATACCATATACAGTCATGCTTGGCAATACAAAGAGAAGAAGATGTTCAGGAAGATTAGCTGTCTTTTGCTCAGGAACTGGCTGAGCGTTGGTCTACCCAGGGGTGGTGATGAGTGAGTGCCTTTGCATGACTTGTTTTGTTTTTCTTCCTCTTTTTCCACTTCTCCTTTCTTTATTATTTATTATTATTTCTTTTTTTTTTTTTTTTATCCCCACTGTCAAGTTTTCTTTCTTTTACTCTTCCTTTCCCCGCCGTATCCCACTGGGGAGTAGGGGCTGTGTGGCACTTAGCTACTTGCTGGGCTCAACCCACAGCACTTCATGAACCAAAAACTGAGAAATGAATCCTTCTGAAACAGCAAGGTGACGTGGAAGTTCTTACCCTGTCATATCTGTAGCAGCCACACAACACTGCAGCGGCATACTTAATTCAGATAAAATTTCAGCAGCGATGATTTTGAGAGAAATATTGCATCTTGTTTTTAGATATGGGCAAGTGTCACCTCACCAAAGGCAAGCAAGCTTTGGAGATCCGCAGCAGTTTGTCTGAGAAAAGGGCGTTATCTGATCCCATTCAACAAACCATATCTTCTGCAGAGTCCATGGCAAGGAACCTACAGTGGGCCAAAGCTCATGGTATCGTATGATCTACCTCTAGGTGAAACTACTGGCATTATAGGAATTGTGCATTAGGGTGTTAGGTCACTTGAAATAAACAGCTCCTTCCAAAACGAGAGGATGTACGTCCCTGATTATCTCTAGTCCCTAAGCTGCAGTTCTGAATAGAAATTGAAGAAATGCACAGTCCTATCTTAATTTTCATTAGTGTGTTCAGATGGTGGAAATTTATGTTGTTAACTTGAAATGTGCTCTGCTGTCACATTCAAACTTCCTTATGAAGTTATAGCTGTGCTTTATGTGTATAAGATACTGCATTGACCTTAGTGGTTTGACTGGATGTACATAAAAACAAATTCTTAGGTCTGTAAGCTGTATCATAGCTGCATTGACTGTTACCTTGCTAGCTGCACAAAGATTAGAAAGAAACCTATGTAGCATTGAAAAATCAGCTCTCTGTGGCAGTCTGTCACTTTCTGAGAGTGCACCTAGCAAATTGCTCCCTTGTTATCTTCTAAGAGCTGCTTCAGAATGATGTTGTGAGTGATAAGTAGAGGGAATGCAGGAGGCAAAACCTGTATATACCTTACAAGACTTCCTAATATTTCAAAAGAATAATAAATAGCAAAATACATAATTTTATTGAGAATATGATTACCTGTTATTTATTTGCAGAGCTTCCAGAAAGCATGTATCTGGAATTCAAATGCGGCGTTCAGATTCAGCTGGGGTTTGCAGCAGAGTTTTCCAATGTCATGATAATCTACACACGAATAGTGAAGAAACCACCTGAGATAGTTGTTTGCAGAGCCTACGTTACTGACTTTGCACTTGTAAGTGGTTCCTGCAGGTGACTCGATGGTCTCCCTCCACTGAAGCTGAGAACTGTCGGGTCTGTCCCAATCAAATGCACCCTTTGTAATAAAGTGATTCTAAATTATTGAAACCAGGTGCTGTCATCAGGGTGTCCGTACATATACAAAAACACATGGAAATGTGTCTGTGTGATCTTCAACAAAAAGGAGAGTTTGCCTAGTATTAAGTAGTTCTATTTAACTAAAGGAGTGAATGTCAGTAGCTCTTTTTTTGGACATGGGGCACATCTACCTTACCATCCAGGACTTCCTAGAAATTATTTTTGCAGTTACTTGCACCTGTGTGGTCTTCTTTCTGGTTTAATCAGCATCACTCATCTCTTTGATGGCAAAGGATAAGAGTGAAACTGGAAGTTCCTTAGGAACAGAAGACCTTTTTGATGTTTGTTAAACAGGACACTTTTGAGAATAAAATTTTTGAATTAATGTGCGTGATGAATACACGGCTCTGTAGCCTGCAGAATTAGTGCTGTGGTACTGCAGCAAATTTGAAAGGAATTGAAAGGAAGGAGGGAAACCTAAACAAACGATTTCTGTGACTAACAGTGGTTTCAGCAGCTTTTGCAAGTAATCCAATCTTGGTGTTTTCTTTCCTTTTAAGAAGCAAGTGCTTACTTTATTAAAAATAAAAAACAAAACCACCTTACTCTTAACTGCTTAATGGTCTACAAATTCTGTACCTTCATCTGCATTCTCATGTCTTTCTTGCAATAGGACCTGGATGTGGATCCTAAAGAAGCCAATAAAGGAACTCCTGAGGAAACTGGAAGCTATTTAGTATCAAAGGACCTTCCCAAACACTGCCTCTACACCAGGCTAAGTTCTCTGCAAAAGCTAAAGGTTAATATAAATTGTTCCTTACAGGAGCATAAATTAATCCTGTTACTTTGCAGTTCTGCTGAGCTCGCTGTGTATTGTCTGCATATGATAGGTGACATGTTCTGGAGATGTACAGAATTTATTATCAGATTTAAATCCTAGGTTCTTAGAAGGAAAAATCATGAACAGCAACATTTTAGGGACTACAAAATAAAAGAGAATCAGTGTATATGCAGTCCTGGTACCACTGTGCAAGGCACTTTGTATTTTCTAGGCATAGAAAATATCTAGCTTTGACAAGGTGGTTGTTTTTGTGAACATCACCTCCTGCACATCATGGAGATGTTCCTGTGCCTTGTAGCACGGTAACAATGTGACCTGGAACACGGCAGCTTCTCACAGTGTCTTTAGAAGGAGTTGAGAATGTTTCATACTTTGATTCCAAGCTGTACTCTTGGACACGTAGTTTTTGAAAGGTTATCGCTTCAGCTTGTGGTAGCATTGTTAAGTTTATTTCTGTATCTTTGTGTCGTGAATATCTCAGCTGGGCATTACTTGGCATCTTAAATGCTCTTGGTAGGTGGTGCAATAAAAATGCTTCTAGAAATAAAGACTCACAGATGAGCAAGTATTAATCAAATGAGGAGGTCCACGGTAAAATTTTGAGGTATTGTTAGGCAGTAAAGAGGACAGAATGATAATTTTACTCTGTTCTCTAAAAGGTTTGGAGGAGGCAGGAGGCGAAGTGGTTTTGCTGCTGTGTTTGCCTGCAGCAACGGGAAATGAGAATTTCTAGCCTGCCTGATGTCTCGGGCACCCAGACTGCAACGTGATTCAGAAATCCTATTTGCACGTCCTGCGCAGGGACAGGTTAATTTGGTTCACCTGAGTTGTTAGTGGAATTTGAAGCAGTAAAGGGAAATTGAACTTTGAATTAGCAAGAAATGTATGGCTCCTTTGTAAGTCTGGTAATTAGCCCTTAGAACTATGAAAATAATGTTGTGTGATAGAAGCAGCTAATGTCTTTCACGTGGGTCAAAGAGGAAAACGAGGGTAACAGTGTTAAAAAGACTTCAGAAAAGTGTGTGGAGGTAGGAGATCTCTGAGTATGTCTCTGCGGTTTCTGTGGGTGGAGGCAGAGTTTGCAGGAAGAGTTTAATGATGAGTAGACTCCTTTTTGCAATCCCACTGAGTTCTTAAGAATATTAACAGCATTGTTCTGGAGCCTCCACCTTTCATGTATTAGCTGATGTGGTTACCAGGCTTGCCTAATATATGGTGGCTTCAGCTCCTAGAAGAGGTTAGTCTTCTCTTTTGGTAGGATGTGCCTCTTGAAATGTTTCCTGTATTGTTTATTTGGGGAAGAAGTATAACCTTTTTTCCTCTTCTTTTACTTTTTGTAGGAACACTTGATCTTCACTGTTTGCTTGCACTATGAGTATCCAGGAATAGAAGATACGATGGATGAAAGAAAAGAAGTTAATGTTGGGAAGCCCCTTATTGCTAAATTAGGCCTCCATCATGGGTTCAAAAATAACTGTCTCCAGAGCTGTTGTGTGGCTAATAATCCTTTTCACAGTCAAGTAGAATCAAGTCCCGTGGTAACTAAATACTACTTCCCTAGTCCTTGCCAACCAAATTCCTGCCCAGGGGCTTACCATCCAAACTGCACTTGCCCAGGCAGCACTAGACAACTAGAGGCATGTTCTTGCAATGGGACTTCAAGAATGTTAGCTTCGAGACATGAAGTACAGAATTACTCATCCCCTGCAGGAAAGAGTAATGTACCAGTAGAGACCACCGATGATACTGTTGAACTGGAATTCCTCCTCTCCGACAGCCTCAGGTTGTCTAAGCAGCAGTAGCTGTGATGTCTTCAAGAAAGATATTCTTGTCCATTCTGGACAGGAGATCCTCCATGCTGCTCACTCATCTTCTGGATTTTGGAGACTTGGGGATAAAGGGACTGGGGAGTGTAGAGTTGGTACTGGGAATGAGGCTGTGACTTGGGTTGGTTCGTATTGCTCTCAGGGAAAATCTTCCGGATCCAAGGAAGCCAAACTGGACTGATAGATTTAGGGAATGAAAAGGCATGATTTTTGGTTTTTGTCCTACCATTAAAGGTTTGAAACCGGGGGGGGCGGGGGGGAAAGCACTCCTCAGTTTCCTATTCCATGATCCAGCAGTCAAGAAGCCAAAGAACAGAGGCAGTCGTGAATCTCTGGGAGGGAGCTTCCTACCTCTGTTAAAGGGAGAATGCATAGAAGCCAGGTTCTGGTGCCAGAGTTTCTCTTGATAGTAAAGCCTTGAATCTTCCCAGCTGCTGCTTCTCCAGTACCTACTGGAGTTTTAAGATTTACTGTAAACGAGTGCTTTGTAAATAAATACTCAGTTTTTAGAGAGGAAATGCTTGTTCTGTGCAAAGAAAAAAAACAACCAAAAAACGTGCCTAGCCATCAGTGGAAAAAAAATGTTGACAAGACTTAAGCAGGAAAATGAATTTCCATTTTCTCTATGATTTAATGTGATTTTAAAAAAATTCATTAGCCCCAAAATGATAAATAATACCTTTCCCTTCAGCCTCTGTTTAGCATCCAGGGCCTTCTTTGTACACGCTGCATTAGAACAAGGTTTGGTGTTTTTAACGTGTTGGAACAACCTCCTGTTGAGCGCATAAGATGACACAGAGTAAACAAAGGCAGAGCTTTTACAGAAGTGAAAGCGTGGTGTTTTGATATTACGGTGCTGAGAATTTTCTCCTTCAAGCTTCAGTGTCTGTTCTTCCACATGTGTGCATTAGGATCAGTCACTGACGTTTCATTCTTTAGGATCTAGCTCATAAGCAGCTGTTGCTGCATTCTGCCCAGTGTCTGGCAGAAACTGGCAGGTGTCAGGCTGTGCAAGGAAAACAAAAATGAGGATGGAAGGAGGAATTGAGCTCATAAACATAATTTTTTTTGTCTTAGGTACTAGATTATGAATAGTCGGAGGGAAGGTCGCGGGTTCGTACCATGGTGCATTGTTCTCATTGTGATGCTCTTTAGTGTCCCAAAAGGTTTTTGCTGATTGCATTTCTGGAAGGGTGGTCTTTTCCTGTTCTGGAAGAGCAGTAAATGTGAGGTGAAAAAGTGCCTGTTCCTAGCAAGCAAAGTATTGTGTTAATCAAGCAGCAAAGTGTGCTGAGAGCTCAGAACGAATGGGTGAGACGAATGAGAGCGGTGAGGTTCTTCAGGCTGAAGTTACAGGGATGGTGTTCCTGGACAGAAGCCATGGCTTTACTGTGGTGTTTGAAACAAGCAAACAAAAACCAAACAACCCACTCAGTTTTTTGTTTTCCCAGGCCGGAAGAATTCATATTCTTTCAAGTAGAGGGGTTGAAGGGGAAGTCTAACCCAAGGTGATGATTCCAGCATGCCCAAACACACGACGAGTAAAGCTCCTTCACGTGCAGTCTGTGCTGGATGCTGGCTTCACGGCAGTGCCTGAGCTGCCGTGCATTGCCCTGCAGCCTCTGCGTGTGCACGTTCGCTTTGGGGCTTCAAGGTGGAGTTCTGTTCTCTCTAGAGCAGATGTCAAAAGGAAGCTGCTAGGTCCCACAGCCTCTGGTGTCACTCACTGGGCCCCTTTGGAAGGCGGTTGGCCTTGTGCTGGAGGGCAGGTGAGCAGCTCCCGTGTGCTGTACTATGCACTGACCAAAGAGGGCAGAAGGAACTAGCCCGGGCCAGCTGCCCTGTACTTCAGACAGCGCCGAGGTTTTTGATCTGTATTCAGGACAGGGTTGTTCTGCACGCTGAACTGTTTTGCATGTTCAGATGGTATAGTTTGCTCAAAAAGGACTCCGATTTTTTTTTAATGTTTTGTTTACTTTGCTATGTGTGTCTGGGGTAGAGTGTGAGAACGCTGATGTTTTATTAGGTCTTTAAAAGACTTGATGCCTTGAGAGCATGGAGATATCAGGGGTGAGGTAATCACCCTTCCAGAGACCTGTCACATGCGGGTAGGAGCCTCTCCTCGGTAATACTGTTAAGTGGTATTGCTTTAATTAAGATTCCCATCATTGAATAATGTCTTATCTTAGGAAAGAAAAAAAAAACTAAGTACGCACTGCGGGCCAGGTCTGCTCGCCTGCTCTGTGCTGCCAGGCGGGCACGTGGACGTGGAAATTCACGTCGTCGTTTCCAAAAGGACAGCTGTACTTGAAGCAATCTGTATATGAGATTCTGATTTCTCCTTCGGAGAGCAGTGAAATATTTATTGACGAGTCGTACGCGCCGTGCTTTAATTATCCTATGCAGTACACAGTTGACCTATAAATTAAAGTTGTAGCTCGATGAATGTCCCGGTACTGTAATACTGAGTTGGTACTTTGCCACCGTTTTCTGCTTTGTATGAGAACTTTGTTTCTTACGCCTGAAATAAACTGTTGTCCGTGAGGTTATCTGTGCACGTGTAGTTGCTGTGTTCTCCTACTCCTCCTAGTTAAAAAAAAAAACAACTCTGTATTGAAACAACTTGCAGCAGAAATAGTTCCCTCGACAAGAAGGGTGGATCTGCATTGCAAATTTCAGCCGGAGGTGAACTCCCCTGCGCCCTGCTCCTGTGCGTGTTTCTCTAACTCCGTGCTTAGTGTAGGGAAATCCTGGTTTCCACACCTAGCTTCTGCTACCCCAGCGTTCCTGCTGGTACTTCATCCCTTCGCGAGGCATCCCAGCTAGTTCCAGCCGCGTTCTGTCCGTCTACCTTGAGAAATCTCCAGGAAGTCCGATATGAAAGCCCCCCGCCTGCGTTTGCCTGCTTGTTTGCAGGCAGAAGCTCCGCTGCTCGCGGCACTGGAGGGCGCCCAGGAGCAGCCGAGCTGCGGCGTGGCACGGCGAGCAGCCGGCAGCGCAGCGGAGCGCAGCGCCCCCTGGCGGCAGAAAGCCGCGCAGCTCCGGCTGTTCCGCGGTCCGGAGCGTCACCTGGTGTTACCGCCCGCACCCCGCGCAGAGGAAGCGATCGGTGGCCGAGGCGCTGGAAACGGGACGGTTTGAACGCGGTGAGGAGAAAGTCGCGAACCGTGGGGATGGGAAGGAGACCTCTGCGGGCTGCGTGACGAAGCTCAGCCCGTGGCTGTAGGGTCTGTGGGGGAGATCGCTGTCATTTGAGCCCCGCTGAAGAAGGGAGTGGTGATGGAAATGCGTTTCCTTGCGGTATCACCCCCCCTTAGGATGCGCTCCATGTGTTCTGGTCGCTGGTGCTGAGGGCAAAGCATCCTGGTTCTGGAGGACGAGTGCAGGAGCTGAGAATTTCCTTTGGCCAAACGTTAAAAGTGAAGCACACATAAATGAGCCAGCCCTGAAATCCCAGGGAGGGCAGTGGGGCGAAACCCAGGCCTTTGCCGAAGCTGCCTCTGGCTGCGGTGCCCTCTCTGAATTAAAGCCCCGGGGTTTTGTTTCTGTCTTCCTGGAGGCTGATGGTGTGAGCGTAACATCTATTTCGGGCTCGAATTATCTGCTGAGTTAACATCCCGTCCGCTTTATCCACAGCTGTACCTTTTTGTATTACTGAGTTATGTTAGGCATTCGTCTCTTGGTAGCTGAAATTATCTGGAGGACGGGGTTTAAGGCAGCCCAGATGGGTGCCAGCCCGTCTCAGGCTTGTCCTGGAATGGCCAGTGCTCTTTTTCCGTTTTCCCTCCCCTCTCTGCACCAAGAGAAGCTCATTCGAATGCAAGAAACCACTGTTAACGAAGCACCAAACTTCTGCGAGTGATCCCGTTTCTAACAAGCGAGAGAAACAGGAGCAGGACAGGCGGGCAAAGAGAACGCTCTCGGAAATGAACGCCTCGGGCTCCGCTTGCTCCGGGTTTGGAGTTCGAGCCCCGTGCGCTGCGCAGGGCTGTGACCGCAGGAGGCAGTGCTGGCACGCAGCGCTGCGCCGCGAGACACGGCCGAGGGACGGCAGCGCTGATGGAAGCAGCAGAACACGGCGCTGTCCTGGGCGAGCATCTTTCTCTGCCCGCCTGCTTTCACTCTCTTCCCCAAGTTGCCTGAGTTCTGCAGGGCAGAGGGTTTCTCCTTCAAAGTGCTCCTGAACAGCGCTGTAAAATTGTGATGCTGTTTATAGAGATCTGCTAGTTACCGCCCCGGGTAAAACAGCTTTGTACCTTGAGCGTCCTTAAATTGTCTCATTTTGGCCATCAAAGACACCTGCACTGCGTGCTCATCCATGTCAGGGCAAGTTTCGCTGTGTGTAGGTGTTGCTTTTGCTCATCCATCACCTATTTGTCTTCATTCTGTGTCAGCTAATTAACACTTCAGCAGGTCTGACATCCATTAAGTCTCGGGGCTGCTCTCATCCCGGCACATCATATCCCAGCCATCAGGGAAATGCTCGGCGTTGTTCCTCCCTCCATGCTCAGAATCCCAATTCAGTGAGATCTTCTCACTGTTAGGAAAGTTACAGTGGGATCTCCAGCACGTTTCCTATCCGCTGGGGACAGGCTTAGGGTGCCAGGTGTGGGAAGGGGTTGGGAACTTGCTTGTTTCTTTAGTTTTGTTTTTGTTTGTTTGTTTACACATAGCCGCAATAATTGCAGTTGTCTGGGAATGGAGTAAGAACACGCTCATGTTACAAAAACTGAGCACTTACTAGATTTCTAAGGCACCACTGCTGCAGTTCACTCACACCAGGCTTATTTTAGCAGCTGATGAGAAGAGCTGCTGTCTCCCATTGCTGCTGTTGGCATTCACAGGGAGCACGAGGCCACAGTTTGTGCATTGCCACAGCAACACCCTGCGTGTGCCTCCATCACTCAGAAGCGCTGCAGCGGGGACAGGAGTAAAAGGCCAGGACTGCCTCGTCCATGTCTTCAGGTAGAAATAATTTCAGTCCTTTTGCCAGCACTCCGCTTCTGTTTTTCAGAGTCACTTGAAGTTAGCATGGAAGGTCTTCGCCGTGCAGAATGGCACACGATCAAACAGCCCAGATGTGTTTCCTGGGCCCTCCGATGACGTAGCTCGGTGGTAAGGCTTTATTTCATCGCTCTACACATCAGGCAGCTCAGCTCCACTTTCTGGCATCCTCTCCTGCTGTCATGTAACGGGATGCATGTGTCATCCTGCAGCTGCCTCTGTTGTGGGTACCCCTCTGCTTGACCTCCACGGAGCTGGAGCTGCTCACGTCTGTTCCCCTCTGAATGTGCTGTTTTCAGCGCTCACAGTATTTAACCTGGCCCAGGGCTGTGCTCTGTTCATTTCCTGTCTTCGTGCCTGCTTTGCTCTGCTCCTTTCTTTTCCCTTCCGTTCAGTGCCAGGAGTGTTGGAGGTGCTGTGGAGCGGTGCGGTAACGTCTAAAAAACGTTTTGAGATTGTCAGAAAGTACCAAAGCGGGTGGTTTTTTTCTTGTTTGTTTGCTTTCTCTAAGACTCGCTGCCGCCTTTCAAGGAAGTGCAAAGTACCTACGAGATGCTGACTTGTGCGTTCTCAACTTTTTGTGGGATTTACTTTTATGGCTGTCTTAGAGATATACAGAAAACTGCTTCAAAACCAGCACTGGGAGGAAATCATGTTACATGGAACACTCACTAGATCGTCATCCCTGGCCGTAATGGAAATTGTGGGTTCATTTAATCAGAAAATAGCTGTGCTTTGTGCCAAGCCACTTACCTGTCCCAGCAGGTAGAGAACTGCAGCTGTTTGCACGCTGCATTGCAATCACGTCCGTGATTTGCTGGTTGAAGGTGGAGTGGGTTTGGCAGCGCATAAATCAGAGGGAGGACTCTTGTTGGACACTACAGCAGAAGACATTCCTGTTGTATCGTCTTCAGGGGCATGGTCCTGGTCAAAACGCAGCAGCCCCTGACATATTAAAACACACTTTTCCCTGACGAGATGTACGGAAGCAAACTATTTGCTCGCTCTGTTTCCAGATCCATGGCACTGGGTTTTGCTGCGTCACGTGAACTTTGTCATACCCCAAAGGGAGTGTTATGAGAAAGGAACAGTCATTGCACTGTGCCTGTACGGCACAACTGAGTGTTGTGCTGAGCACAGTTCTGCTGGGATGGCTGCCATAGGGTGTTCCTGGCGCTGTCAGGAAGATGGGGTGGTCCTTTTTGCAGTGTGTCTAGGAAGCGTGAGTCAGTATTTCTGGTTGCCCCCCTGCGTTGTGTGCGCGCTGCCAGCCAAACGCTCCAGGATGATGAATTGCTCCTAAGATCTCTCAGGGGAGATGTGGCTGTTGGAGAAGGAGTGAAGATTTCTGACAATAAAAAAAATACGACTTCTGTCTTCTGTGGAGTCCTGAAAAGCAGACACAGAGCTGTGCAGCTCGGGTTGGGAACCGTGGCTTTGGGACGAGTGCTCGCGGCCCAGCACCAGGCTCCACGCTGGCTGGTGGCAGCCCGCTCCTTTCTGCTCTGCTGCACGGCTCTCGGGATGCCTGTGCTCTCTGCTCCTCCCCATGCACCACACAGAGCAGAGTGCTGCATCTGGAGGTGGGTGCGCTTCCCTGAGTGCAACCAGGCCCGCACTCAGTTGTGCGTTGTTGATGCGCTGGCTGCAATAAGGCGGGCAGTGCTGCTTGCCAGTGATGCCGTCTGGAAAAAAAAAGCTGCTTAGAACTTCTCTGTTAGCATTGATCTGTGCAAAGAAGGTGCCATGCTGCCTCTCCTGGGGAGATCGCTGCTGTACAGGAGCGAGGTGAGGAAAGCAGTGCTGGAGTTCTCTTTGAATGCAGAGCTGATCAAGGGAGCGTAGCATTGGCTCTGTCAGACAGCTGAAGGAGAGGAAAAGCTGCCAGTGCCGTGCTGAAGGGTTCAGGCATGGGAGCCTGCAGGAAGATCACAAAGGCTGAATTACAGAGCTGCTTACTGCTCTCTGAGGCACTGCTTGTCCTGACAGGGCAACACCAAAACCACTGGAGATTGGTGTTAAGCTGGTGAATTGAAAATAAATCCTTTCTGCAGCCTATTAAATATTTAAAACTGAGCTGCTATTATTGTCCCATTCTGCTCAGCAGGAATCAAAATTGCTGAACGATGATAAAGGTACCAGCGCTGCTCGTGTTGCTGGAAAGGCTGGAGATAGGCGAGACTTAGAAGAGGCCCAGGGTGTGTTCATGCCACCATCCCACGTTACTGCGTGAGCTGCAGAATAACAGGGGACAGTCACTGGAAACACTGATTTTACTGCAGACCGGCACCGACAGCGGTGATGATCTCGCACCTCGCTTCACAAACGCTGATAACCAAACACCTGCATTAAACTGCTTGTTTGTTTTGTGAAGACTGCTTCCAAAACTGCCAAGTGCTGCCTATGGTCAAGCAACAAATGTTTTCCTTTCTTAACAGGATAGTGTAGAAAAGGAGAACACATCAGATTGTTTTTCTGAAGATTGCCGTGAGAAGTGATTGCCCTTTCTCAATTAATTCTGTTCCAAGCAATTTTCCTTTTAGACTCATTAGTTTTTCTTATTGCAATATTTTCTTCCTGCAGTCATCTCGGTGCTAGTCAGTTGTTATAGTGAAGTTTATGTATAATAGCTATCTTGAGAATTATATTAGTAATACTTTTGCAAATACAAATGCTTCTGAGTCATCAGTGACAGCAGCTTCTCAAGTTAGCAGATGGTGGCCCAATAAGAAAACATGTTTTCATACCTTACCCCACAATTTATTCCCAGACTGAACAAAGATAGCCAGGTAGTGGCATCTGTTGATGTCATATTTCCTGTTAAACTCCATCTGCCTGCTAGATCTGAAGGTGTCTGAGCTGTGGTAGATATAAGGCACACGAGGGATAATTAGAATTCTGACGTATCACAAACTAGAATTGATTTTATTTATGTAGGATGGGCATTTTTGGAGAGCTCCGAGCAGTTGACTTTGCTGCCGGGATTATTATTTGCATGCATGCGGTGCAAAATGTAAATTTTTGCCTTATCTGAAGCTAAGCTATTTCTTGCACACCAGGCCTGTGTAATTATTTGCATTGTTCCCTCAGAAGAGTCATAGAGAAAGGCTTTCAGCAGGGGTCCAACCAATTTCTCTGCTTATAGAGATTATACCGAGGCGTGTGAACTTGTTGGTCTGACAGACTATGCACGGCTTAAATCAGGTTTTGCTGTTTACCACTCTTTTGTTATCACAATCCAATAACTCACCAACAGAATAATTTTCACCCATCTTTGGTGGACAGATGGGTAACGGTAAGGGTGTGAGGTTATTTTCTCTTTCAGAATGATGAAGGCCCTCCGGGCTGTGCCCTGGGCCCCACGGCCCCCGTGCTCTATTGGCCCCACAGCTCCCACGGGTGTCTTCATCCCCACTCTCCTGTGAGCTTTGGGCCCCTCTCCCCAGTGCTAGGGGCATGATGTGGCCCAGCACATGGCACGGGCGCTCTGCTTCATGTGTCCCCAGCACACGGGTGTGGGGCTCAGCTCAGGGACAGGTTCTTGTCTGGCTCTCGCTCTGTCTCTGTTCACATTCTGATCCCTTTGCCTTGTCTCCTGCTGCTGGGGCCATCCTCTCCTTGTCTTGGGATCCACCAGCCTGCTCCCGAGACAGCTCAGCTTGTCTTGGTGCCTTTGAGGGAGGGGAGTGGTACAAACAGAAGAACAAGTTTGAATCGTGTCGCATGTAACAGAGACTTTCTGCAACCAGCTCCTGCTCCTGCCACTTCACCATGTCCCACGGATGCACGTGGCTTTCTGCAGGCAGAGACAGAAGGGTCATATGGCTCCAGCCTCCTTTGCTTTGCTCTTAATGTGCCAGTGCCATCCGTGGGTTCTGCCCTCCCAGAGCCCGTTGCCAACCCCCATTTCCAGAGTCAGGCTGACTGCATCGTATAAGCATGGCTGCCTCTGTGTGGAGCATCTTGCTCCAGCCCAGCAGTGCAGTTTGCTGCCCGTGACGCTGACTGTTGTTTCTTCTGTTGATGTGGAAACACTGTGGGTAAGACTGTTCAAGAACGTAGCGCAGTAGCTCAGAAGGAGCAAATGGTGCTTCTTGCCATGAAGGAAGCCCAGAGTGATCGCTTTATGTAGAAGCTATTTGGTCTTTCAGGTGTTTTTAGGGGCCAGGCCCCTATGTGGACACCTGAGGCCCCGGAGGCGCTGGGGAACCGCGGCCTCATGGGCTCGTGAGAGCAGAGAGGACAAAGGCTGCTCCAGACCTGCAGCAGCGGATTAGCCCCGCGGACAATGCGTGCAGGCCCACGGCCTGCTCCTAATCTCCCCACACAGGCTGACATTAAGCACAATCTCGTCAGGGCCGTGGCAGGTGCGGTCAGACCGAGCATTGTCCCCGGTGACAGCGATGGATGTCCCAGCAGCGGTATCGGCCGTCCTGCTGCTCCAATGGGCCCGCAGCGTCCCACGGGGCCTTGCCATCACCTGCAGCGAGACAACTGCGCCCGTTCGTTCCTTTGTGCGAAACGAAGCAGGGCCCCACCACCTGCCGTCCACACAAAGGAGGAGGAGCAGATCTGCGGCAGGGCAGGCCGATAAAGCGAGGAGCGTGGGCGCCCTGGGTGTCGAAGCCCTCAGGGCCGGACCTGTGCCGGCTCATCCCCTCTCCTGGCCCTTGGGCCGTCTGCATTTTCTTCCCCTTTACGCTCAAGGGGAGAGGTGTGACTGCAGGGCTGGGCAGAGCAAGCGAGAGGTGCGGCACACCACGTGGGGACACGTTATGGAGGCAGTCATGTTGCCTACCACAGGAGTGTTTCACACAGCTTGTGGCTGGCTGTTGTGGGGTACATGACGCTCACCAGGCACAGAACTACCTCCCTCCCTCCCCCTGTGCATGCAGCAGTGCCAGGGCCTTCATGGCCAGGACAGTGGGCACTGTTCGAGCCAAGGAGCTGTGCGGCATGGCATGCCCCGTGCTCACCACTGGCAGTGGAAGAAACCCACTGAGCTGTTCATGTCGTCCTGCAGAGTCACTCTGCAAACCTGCGGCGTTTCTTATCCCACCTCCAGGCGATGGCTGCAGGCTTGCCTGTTCTGACACACCTGTGTTTTCTTTAGTGTTGCAAAGATACTCTCTCCTTCTTGTCCGGTGTGGAGGATTTCAGCCATGAGAGAAGGCGCGTGCAGCGTCAGAAAGGGCAGAGTAAAAACTTCTCCTGAGGAGGGCATGGAGCAGCGCCGGCGCTCGGCTGCGGTTGCAGCGAGCTGCATCCTCCTCGCAGCGCTGGGTGCGTGCAGGTGAGCACACAGCGCTCCAATAGCTGCTGATAGCACCATCTGCAAAGGGCTAATGGCTCATTCATTAAGCAGTGGGAGCCTGCACAGCCACAGTCTAATCAGATATTGTATAATGAATAATTCAGAAATAATCCTGGTGTACTTGAATAAATATCAGGAGAAGGGAAGTAAAACCCCCGTACATATGGCGCGTTGAGGGAACAAAACAGACATTTTTCAATGTCCTCCGCTGATGAGCTTCGTTATAGGGATGTTAATCACGCAGGTGGTCGATGCCTGAGGAGAACGCTGACGGAGAGGTTTCTGGCCCGGCGCTGGAAGGTGTAGCAAGCGGAAAAGACCGTACTAACAGGTGCTCAGGGGAAAATCCATTAGCCTTGCATTTTGTCATTTGCATGCGGCCCTGTTATGTAATTAACTGGTGACGCAGGTGGAGGATTGGGTTTGGGAGGTGGTAGCAGGGAAAACCCAGGCCCAGGCCTGCCCCATTCCCTTTACCCTTACAGGGCGGGGCTGATGTGGGTGCTAAGCACCTAAGTTTTCAGTCCAAGAAATAAGATGAGACTTACATTAATAATCAATAAAGGAAACTGAATTATTTTGCCAAGAAAATATGTACAGAATAGCATCTGAAAAAGCAAAGTTCAGATGCAGCGTTTATTTTTTTAAACATTTAATGTTTCAGTATAGCGCTTAAAGAAAAATAGTACCATTGCATTCTTAACAGTGAAAGAAGGGAAAACAAACGTATTGTAGAACAAGAAATGCAAGCTTCTGCTGTGCTCTTGCCAGGAGCACAACACAGGAAATTTTAAGATGAAAAACCTACAAAAGCAGCCAAAGTGATGGACAGTTTTCCATTTCTGCCAGAAGTTATAGAACTATTAGAAAGAAAATAAAGGTAGGATTGAAAATATGGAATTTATATGCTACCCTTCTCGGTTAAAGTAAGGATGTTTCACTAGTCGGGAGGGAAATGTTTTTTTATTGAATAAAACAACAAATAAAACTGGGCTAGTGCAAGAAAAGGCATCATTTCTTCCGACATAAAGAATTAAACATAAATCGATTTCTGATTGTGTAAATCCACCTTCAAAATCATCTTTTGACCCAGCACAGCTGTGATGAGTAAAAGCTGCGTTTGAAGCTATTTATATTTGATAAAATTAAAACCGATCCCAATACAGAAAGTGGAAATAACGCAGCAGGATTTAGAGCGGTGGATTTCCAGAGCCCTAACATCTTCACAAAATTAAATAACTAAGAAGCAATCAGCATCCACTGCAGCATCAAAAGTAGAATAACGTCAGGAAACGGTAATTTCTTCCACCACGCGTTCTAAGGATGGTACGGCATCATGTCTGCAGGGATGGCAAATGGGGCCTGTGCTGGCTGCACACCGACTAGTGCAGAACACTGGTCCTGCTCGCTGCCTGCAGCCAGAGCTGTGGGGAAGGGGCAAGGGGAAGGAAACGTCCAGGCGGGATCTTTGAGGCAGAAGTCTGGGGGCTGCAGGAACCAAAGCTCTCCCCACCGCCTGCCCAGGGCTGTCCTGCACAGAGCCAGTAGCTGGGGCAGGATGGAGGGCTCAGTGCAGTGACCCACACACTGCTGCTGCCCTGAGGGGACCTGGGGACAGAACGTGCTGAAAACTGGCTCGGGCCTCACCGAGCAGCAGTGACGCTGCGGGGACAGCTGCACTGCAGTGGTCTCACATTTTGTGTGTCTGAAGGAACAAGGTGCTGCAGAAGGGTGGTCTGCCTGGCTGCACTCGTAAATGGTACTTCCAATTCTCTTAACTTTACAAGTTGAGAGTTAAATGTTTGGGGTGATGGGCTGTTTTCTTCCACAGGGATGTCAGAAACACGTGGCTGGGAAGAAAACAAATCTGTCCAAAAGGGACAGGGTCCTCTATGCCACGTGTAAGCTGTGATGCAAAAGCAGCAGCAGCAGCTACACACACCGCTACGGCAGCAAACCTCACATACCCAGGGCAGGCAAACAGACTGCAACTTCCACCTCTGCCCCTCACCCCGTTTCCTGGTTAATCGGGGGAAAACTCGGGTGTTGGAAGTCCTGCAGCCCGCTTCCAGGGGGCAGCTGCAGGACGAGCCTCTGGTGGCGCAGAGCACAGGCCCTTGCTGGATGCCAGCGCAGAGTGCAAATCCCTTTGCCTTTAACGTAACACCATTATATTAAAATGCTACGGACCCGATGGACTCGGCAGCTGCCGCAGCACCGTGCCGATGTGCGGGGCTTTCGGCGGAGCCTGCAAAGGAGTGCAGGTGGTGCCAACGCGGCCCCGGTGCGGCACTCTGCCGATGGGTATCGCCTGTAAAAACCCGTGTCATGAACACGGTACGGGCGCTAACGCATCCACCGCATTTCTCCTAAAGCCGCGATCTGCTCGGCGTGGAGCTTCACCTTCCAGGATGCACGCCCGTGAAAATTACAGAGAAACGTTCGTTTCAAATGAAGGAACCGGCGCCCGGCGGCCCCGCAGCCGGTGTCAGGCAGCCGGTGTCAGGCAGCCAGCAGCCACGGCCGCCCCGCCGTTCCCCGTCCGCGTCGCCGTGCCGCGCACCG